>NC_080163.1:142898865-143198865 GCF_950295315.1 Erinaceus europaeus | reverse complement strand
TTTAAGTGGTTCTGTAGATATAATATCATGTCATCAGGAAAGAGTGATAATTTGATTTCTTTTTCAGTCTGTATGACTTTGTTATCTCTTTTTTTTAAATAAATTATTACCTTTATTTATTTATTGGCTAGAGACAGCCAGAAATTGAGAGGTGAGGGGGAGATACAGAGGGAGAGAAACAAACACCTGCAGCCCTGCTCCACCACTTGCAAAGCTTTTTCCTTGCAGGTGAGGACTGGGGTCTCAAACGTGGGTCCTTGTGCACTGTAACATGTGTGCTCAGCCAGGTGCTCCACCACCCGGACCCCTTTGTTATCTCTTTCTTATCTGATTGAAGTGGGATGGACCTCCAGAACTATGTTGAGTAACAATGTAGATAGTGGACATCCCCAGCAACAGATGAGTGTCTGAGAAAGTTGTAGTATATATACACAATGGAATACTATCAGCTATCAAAAATGGTGACTTCACCGTTTTCATCCCATCTTGGATGGAGCTTGAATAAATCGTGTTAAGTGAAATAAGTCAGAAACAGAAAGATGAATATGGGATGATCTCACTCTCAGGCAGAAGTTGAAAAACAAGATCAGATGAGAAAACACAAGTAGAACCTGAACCAGAGTGGTGTATTGCACCAAAGTAAATGACTCCGAGGTGGGTGGGGGCAGGGAACAGATCCAAAAGGGATGACAGAGGACCTAGTGGGGGTTATATTGTTGTGTTGAAAACTGAGAAATGTTATGCATGTACAAACTATTGTATTTACTGACAAATGTAAAACATTAATCCCTGTTAATAAAGAAATTAAAAAAAAAAAGATAGTGGACATCCTTGTCTGGTTCATGAATTTAGGGGGGAAGTTGCTAGCTTTTCCCCTTGAAAATGATGTTACCTGTGGGTTTGTCATAAATTATATTTATTGTGTTAAGAAATGGTCCTTCTATTCCCAGTTTCTGGAGGGCCTTTATCATAAAAGAGTGTTTGATCTTGTCAAATGCATTTTTGGCATCAATTGATAGGACTGTGTGATTTTTATCGTTCTTTTTGTTGATATGATGAATTGTATTAATTGATTTGCCAATATTGAACCATACCTGTTTCCCAGGGATGAATCCCACTTGGTCTTGGTGAATTACTCTTGATATGTTGTTGGATTTGATTTTCAAGATCTTGTTCAGGATATTTGCATCAATGTTCATCAGGGATATAGGTCTATAGTTTTCTTTTCTGGTAGAGTCCCTTCCTGCTTTGGGGATCAACGTGATGTTCTCTTTGTAGAATGTTTCTGGTAGTGTTTGCTCTTCTTAAATTTTCTGAAATAGCTTGAGGAGAATAGACTTTCTTTGAAAATATTATAGAATTTGTTAGAATTTGGGCCTGGACTTTATTCTTGGGTAGATTTTTTATTACCAATTCAATTTCTAAATTAGTGATTGGCTTGTTTAGGCTCTCAAGTTCCTCTTGGGTTAGGCTTGGCAGTGGTATGATCCTAGAAATGCATTCATCTCTTCTAGGTTGTCCAATTTATTCCCATAGAGATATTCATAATATTTGTGTATGATTCTTTGTATCTCCCCATCTTCAGTTGTAAGTTCATCCCTCTCATTTCTGATTGTTTATATCATAGCTTTCTCACCTTTTATTTTTTAGTCTAGCCAGTTGTTTATATTATTTATCCTTGCAAAGAACCCGTTCTTGATTTCATTAATCTTTTGGATTGTATTTCTGGATTCTGTTTCATTAGTTTTTGCTCTGACGTTGACTATTTCCTTTCTCCTGCTGATTTTTGGGTCTTCTTGTTGCTCCTTTTCTAGCTGGCTCAGTTGTGATGTTAGGTAGCTTACTTGAGATCTTTGCTGTTTGTTAATATGAGCATGTATTGCTGTAAACTTTCCTTATAGAACAACTTTGCTGTATTCCACAGGATATAGTAGTTTGTCTCTTCATTTTCGTTGTTCTCCAAAGAAGTTTTAAGTTCTCTTTTCATTTCTTCAATGACCCAGGTATTATTCAGAAGTGTATTGTTTGGGTGTATTTCTTTGTTTCTTTTTGTGGTTGATTTCTAGCCTCACTGCCTCACAGTCAGAAAAGATGCTTTTATGATTTGAATATTCATGTATTTATTAATGCTGTCTTTGTGTCCCAACACATGGTCGATCCTTGAGAACGTTCAAAGTGCACTTGAAAAGAATATATGTTCTTTTTTGGAGGGGAATGAAAGGTTCTGAATGTATCTTGTTATATTCATCTTACCTATGACTTCTATGTCCTTGTTGATTTTCTTGTCCTGATGGTCTGTCTCTTGCTGTGAGTGGTATGTTGAGGTATCCAACTAGTACTGTGCTGCTGTCCATGTCTCCATGAAGATCTGTAAGTACTTTTTAAAATATAATTGGTTGCATGCATATTGGTAACATATATATTGACAATGTCTTCCTGTTGGATTGGTCATCTGACCAATATGTAGTGTCCATGTTTTCATCTTCTTTGCCTGAAAGTCTAATTTATCTGATATTAGAATAGCTGTTCCTGTCCTTTTGTTTGCTTTGTTGGCTTGGAATACCTTGTTCCAGCTTGTCACTACCATAAGCCAATGTTGTCAGTGCACTTTCTCTCCCTTTTTCTCTCTTGAAAAGTAGTAAATAAAACATTAGAAAAGATACAGAAAGAGAGAGTACTGCAGCATCAAAGCCTCTGTCTATGACATGAGTGCTTAGCTCAAACCTGAATTGTGAGTTATCTTGCCAGCCCAATGCTATTTATTTATTTATTTGGACTGAGAATTACAAAATTTGAGTTATTACTGCTTTGCTGCTGTTTTTATTTCTATTGAAATGGACACTCATTATAGCTACCTTAGATTTGTAAATAGGTTTCATTTACAGAGAGATTTTCTATATCTTTCTGTCTTTAAAAGGAAATTAGATCCACCAAGAATCTTGGAGAAGAAAGGAAGCTGTTTTATAAATAAAAGACCTTTCATTTTATTTATTTTTCCCCACAGCACAGAAATTATATTCATGAGATCATGCATTTTCTTATCAGTACTATTTTTATTATTCAGTCAGCTACCACTTCCAGAAACTTTCCCTTCCTTTGTCCCTACAGCCTCTCCAGCATTTGTTGCTGCTGTCCTTTCCCAACTGCAGCTCCAGCAAAGTGTCATGTTTAAAATTGTGCTGTTGTGTCGCCAGATTCAAATTTTCCTGTTTGGAAATTATTATATTTGAATATTTCCTCAAGGTACATATGTGATTGATATTACTTAACCTCTCAAGTATTAATGGAAAATTTCCATTGAGTCTCCTTATTCATCAAACAAATGACAGATTAGCACCAAATTTCTGTGTTGCTCTGTTAGCCGCAGTAGCCTATACCCAGTGCCATTAAGAAATAAAATGACTCTCATTTATGTTAGGAACTAGATCTACTGTAAGCAAAAGTATTTTTTATATTAGGTGTATTACTTAGATTCATATAACCATTTATCACTACAGTGGATTATTTGTTATTTCTTTCACAGTACTTGTGGAAATCATTAAAAGGCATCATTAAAATAATTAATTATATTTTGGTTCTAAAATGAGAATGTTTTTGGATCATAGAATTCCAGACATTTATTACAGATGCTCATTGGTGATTAAAAAAAAAAGAAAAAAAGCAAAGAAAGAAAAGAAAAAAAAAACAGGCACATGCTCCCTACCCCTGACTCAAAGTCATACACTTTTCTAAAGTCTAAAATTCTTTCCGCAAATATAAAATTTGCAAACTTTTTTTTCTGATTTTGTCTCTCATCCCATAAAAGTCCTATTTTTTTAATGATCCAAAAAGTTGGCTTATTCCTGAACTATACAGGAGGCATACAATGCAGTTTCCATTCATAACTTGGAGGCCTCATTCTTCAGTGATCTTCTTGCCCCCCCAGGTAAGTCAAGCATTTATTGTAATAATAGGAAAGCAGAGAAAAGTGTGTGCATAGATATACATATGTCCCCAAGAGAATAGTGACAGCAAGCTCTCAAAGACAGCCCTTTTTTATTGGGCAAAGAAACTTGAGGTTGTTAAGGTAATCAATAATAGTTTAGGCAACAGATCACAATTCATTTTTCTTTATATTTTCTTTCCTTCTTTATTTTTATTGGTAGGATAACTGTATATAGTACAGTTATTGGCATGTGGTACTTCCTCATCTTGCCACGATAAGTGTCTGCAACATGTTCTCACCCCCAGCTTAGGTCCTTTTCCTTCATCATGTTCCAGGACTTGAAGCCCCCCTCCCCCAACAAAGTAAGCATGTTAAGTGAGATAACCCAGAAAGAGGAGGATGAACATGGGATCATCTCACTCACAGACAGAATTTAAGAAACAAGAACAGAAAGGGGAAACACAAAGTAAAACTTGGGCTGGTTTGGTGTCGTGATCTTATCTTCTTAGTAAGTCTTAGTTTGAGGAAGCTCAGGAGCCCTAGGGCAGCATTTGAATTCCTGTTGTCTGTGATCATTAACTAAATGGAAAAAAAAAAAAAAACCATTTTAACTGTATAATATAAATATATAGTTTGACTGGAGAAATGGCTTGAGAATTGGACTTTAAACCTGAGGTTTCTGATCTGATCCCTTCTAGTACATATGATGAAGAACTCTTCTTTTCCTCTGTCTTCTCCTCTTCTGCCTTCTTATTCTTCTTTCCCCTCTACACTCCTCCTCTTCCTTCCTCTGTCTCATGTGAAACTTTCTTTCATGTGTGTGTGTGTGTGTGTGTGTGTGTGTGTGTGTGTGTGTGTGTGTGTGTGTGTATTTTTTTTTCTAGAGCATTGGTCAGCTTGGTTTATGGTGATGCTAGGTGTTGGGACTTTTGGTGCCTCAGGCTTGACTGGCTTTTTGCAGAGCCATTATGCTGTCTCTCCAGCCTCAATGAAATAAATCTTTAAAAATATTAGCCTATCAAGCAGGAGTAAGGCAAAGGCAAATGTCTCTGGACAAATTAGAATTGCAGTGGTCACTGGTGACCTTTCATTAATCAGGAAATGGAAGAAATGAGGGAACATAACAAATCCTAACCTCAAGATCAATGGGATAAACAAATACTTGCCTGGACAAATTAATCTTTGATCTTGCCGTATAGAGGTAAGAGCCCACTGTAGTTTGTATCAGTTTCACCAAGTATCTCCTTTATAAGCCTGCCTTATAAAACATGTGAAAAACCACATAAGTTCCAGAGTATTTACAAGAAATAAGAATTTCCTCAACCCCAGTAGATATCACATGAACAACGGTGGAAAGGTGACAGTTCTCTTTAACATGTTTATGTTTGACTAGAGAGCACTACCACTCAGAAGTAAACAGCACTCCTTTTTCACTCCTTGAAAGAGAGAGCAGACTGTTTCTGAATGGCTTTTGGTTTATCCAAATTTAAAAATGTTGCACAAGGAAAAATCATGGCAAAAAGCTTTCACTATGAACCATTGTAGGCTGGAGAGTGAGAGTGAGTGACAGTAAAATGAAACCCTCCCACAGCTGTAAGCAAGCTCTGATTCTGTCAGGCTTTAGAGGGTTTGTGCTTTTCAGAAATAAAGCATTTGAACTTTATGTGAACACCTGGAGTTTGTCTGTTTAGTGTTTCAAAGGGAGAAATTGTATACATGTTCCCTCTTCACTTTAGTTGCATACTATAATCAGTATGGTTTACTCCAAGACTCCACAGTGAAGATGGATAAAGAATTTGGAACTCTTGTTGATTAATATCTCCAAAAAATTCTAATGGCATATTCAGTTTGGGAGTTAGAAACAGACGTCAAGTCCAATGCTCTTAGTCTAGAGTTCTTCTGCTTGCCTATAGTCTTCTTCCAATCCTGCTTCCTCCTCCTCTCCCCACTTCCTTCTTCCTCATCTCCTCTTCCTCCTCCACTCCCTCCTCTTCTTCCTCCTCTTCATTCTTCTTCGTCTTTCTCTTCTTTTTTTTGCAGTTTCACCACTCAGGATTGACATTTTGATGTAGAAAAAGAGAAGCAGAAACAGAGAGAAAAGGGAAAAAGACAATGCAGCACCAAAACTTCCTCCAAATGATGAGGGCTGGGCATGAACCAGTTATGTACATGATAAAATAGACACACTAAGAACATGGATCCAGGATCATTATGGGGCACAGAAGGTGGACGATCTGGCTTCACAGCTGAACATGGGTGTTGGCAGTTTGATCCATACTCCCAGCCTGCCCATTGGTACTTTCCTTATTTAACAATTTGAGAACAAATCTCATATATTTTTCTCATATATTTTTCTATTTAGAAAAAAAAAAAAAACAGCTGAATCTACCGAGATTCTAGGGTCCCTAATATCTCTAGAGTCAACTTTGGTGTTAATAGAATACAGACTAGTAATGTGCCCTGGATCTCTGCTTCCCCAGAACCCTTCCCCACTAGGGAAAGAGAGAGACAAGCTGGGAGTATAGATTGACCTGTCAACGCCCATGTTCAGCAGGGAAGCAATTACAGAAGCCAGGCCTTCAACCTTCTGCATCCCACAATGACCTTGGGTCCATACTCCCAGAGGGTTAAAGCATAGGAAAGCTATCAGGGGAGGGGATGGGATACGGAGTTCTGGTGGTGGGAATTGTGTGAAGCTTATCCTATGGTTTTGTCAATGTTTCCTTTTTATAAATAAAAAAATTTAGAAAATAAAAGAATACAGACTAGCACAAAAGCATACAAGCAAATTATAATGTGAGTATAAGAGAATTGATATAAGATTTACAAGGTGCACACTGTGTGGATGTAGCTTACCAGCATTTTGTTGGCATCAACTCAGCAGTCATCACTTCTAAAATTTAATACTTGAGTCTTCCTCTAAGTTCCTCAGTGCAGTAATGGTACTGCAGCTTATCTATGTGCTCTGCCTAAAAATCTGTGAGCCTTTCCTTAGTTCTGTATACTACGCCCTCTCATTCAATTTTTCAGGAAACTTCTGAACAATGCCTTTAAAAAGCATTCCATTGTTGCTTATTTCTTAGCATTGATTTTCTCTTTCTTCTTATTTATCTATTTTAATTTTTATTAGTTATTCACAAGATTATAAGCTATTAGGGAATATAGTTCCACACCATTCTCACCACCAAAATTATGTGCCTCCAGCCCCCTCTCCCACCTCACAGTGATAAACACTATAGTTCTCCCAGGGTTTTAGAGATGGGTTGATTACTTTTTTTTTTTTCTCCAAAGTCATACATTTCAATTCTCTGTATTTCACACATGAGTGAATCTATTCAGTGATTGTTCTTTACATCCTTACTTCCTTCACTAAGTAGTTCCATCCATTTTATCCTGGATAACACAATATCATATTCTTAAATTGCTAAGTAGAACTCTACAGAGTATATGTCCCATAACTTCTTTATCAAGTCATCTGTTGATGGACATTTAGGTTGCTTCCATATTTTTGCTACTGTGAATAATGTAGATGTGAATAATGTAGAGTATGGGGGCCTTAGCATCTACTTTCTATTTATTTATTCCAGGCCACCATTATTTCAAATTTATTGTTAGAAAAAATGGTAAACTAGGCCCCCACCTATTCCCAACCTATGGACTACTCTGCATATATTTCCAGCTCCTCCAGAAGCTTTCTTTATTTCCTCACTTTGCTTGACAAGCTCACTTAGCCCCCCCCCCTTACATAGTACTATTCATTTACTTCTTTATTTATCATTCTCTTCCACTGAAATTAAGGTTCATTGATGGCAGACGTTATTGTCTTTGCTCAAAATTGTACCTTTTTTATTTTAAATTGCCACTAGGGTTACCACTAGGGCTCAGTGCCAGCACTATGAATACACTGCTCCCAATGGCCATCTTTTTCCTCTTTCTTTCTCTACCGTTTGTCTCTCTCTCTTTCTCCCTCTCTCTGTCTCTATCTCTCTCTCTTTGTCTTCCTTTCCTTTCCCTTCCCTTCCTTTCCTTTCCTTTCCTTTCCTTTCCTTTCCTTTCCTTTCCTTGCCTTGCCTTGCCTTGCCTTGCCTTGCCTTGCCTTGCCTTGCCCTGCCCTGCCCTGCCCTGCCCTGCCCTGCCCTGCCCTGCCCTGCCCTGCCCTGCCCTTCCTTTCCCTTCCCTTCCCTTCTCTTGCCTTGCCTTCCTTTCCCTTCCTTTCCCTTCTCTTGCCTTGCCTTCCCTTCTCTTGCCTTGCCTTCCCTTCTCTTGCCTTGCCTTCCCTTCTCTTGCCTTCCCTTCCCTTCCCTTCCCTTCCCTTCCCTGCCCTGCCCTGCCCTGCCCTGCCCTGCCCTGCCCTGCCCTGCCCTGCCCTTCCTTTCCCTTCCCTTCCCTTCCCTTCTCTTGCCTTGCCTTGCCTTCCCTTCTCTTGCCTTGCCTTGCCTTGCCTTCCCTTCCCTTCCCTTCCCTTCCCTTCCCTTCCCTTCCCTTCCCTTCCCTTCCCTTCCCTTCCCTTCCCTTCCCTTCCCTTCCCTTCCCTTCCCTTCCCTTCCCTTCCCTTCCTTTCCCTTCTCTTCCCTTTCTTTCCCTTCCCTTCCCTTCCCTTCCCTTCCCTTCCCTTCTCTTGCCTTCCCTTCCCTTCTCTTGCCTTCCCTTCCCTTCTCTTGCCTTGCCTTGCCTTGCCTTGCCTTGCCTTGCCTTGCCTTGCCTTGCCTTGCCTTGCCTTCCCTTCCCTTCCCTTCCCTTCCCTTGCCTTGCCTTGCCTTGCCTCGCCTCGCCTCGTCTCGCCTCGCCTCGCCTCGCCTCGCCTCGCCTCGCCTCGCCTCCCCTCCCCTCCCCACCCCTCCCCTCCCCTCCCCTCCCCTCCCCTCCCCTCCCCTCCCCTCCCCTCCCCTCCCCTTCCCTTCCCTTCCCTTCCCTTCCCTTCCCTTCCCTTCCCTTCCCTTCCCTTCCCTTCCCTTCCCTTCCCTTCTCTTGCCTTCCCTTCCTTTCCCTTCCCTTCCCTTCCCTTCCCTTCCCTTCCCTTCCCTTCCCTTCCCTTCCCTTCCCTTCCCTTCCCTTCCCTTCCCTTCCCTTCCCTTCCCTTCCCTTTCCTATTGTTATTAGATAGGACAGAGAGAAACTGAGAGAGGGAGAGAAAGACAGACTCCTGCAGACCTGCTTCACCACTCATGAAGCAGATCCCCTTCAGGTTGGGAACAAGGGCTTAAACCTAAGTCCTTCCACTTGGTGGTATGTGTGCTTCACCACCACTGCCTGGCCTCCCCAAATCATATCCCTAGAGTTCTTAATAGTTAATACATATAGTTGATAATCAATAAATGTCGAACAAGTAAATTGATGTATATGAACATTTTGTATGATGATTAAACTGAGAATTTAGATATTTTATCACTGCCAAAGCATATTTTATAATATACTTGTTATTTTAATGTGTATTAGAAAATATATTTCTAATAAAGCAGTAGCTATAGCAATAGTATTTTTGTACTTACTGGAATGAATTTTCAGATGCTGATCAAATACAATCAAACAGTAGAATACAAGAGGTAGGCTATATGAGGACACTTGGGTTTCTCTTCAGGGTAATTTTATTTATTTACTTTAAGTTGCAACAACTCCATGTTAGAAAATAGTTCTTTTCCTATTTTAAACTGTCAAAATGAAAATTTAGTAGTTTATAGATAATTTATGTGTTATAAATATACTATTTTAGTACCTAAACCTTTGTAGTAACTGAGTGATGTAAGATAAAGCCCAAGAAACTTGTTAGGAGACAAAGTACTAAGACCGTGAGCTTGAAATAGAAAATTTTTCTTCATCATCTTGTCTTCATTCACTCATCTGTAAGCCAGGCTTTCATATTCAAGACTTTTGGAAACATCTATTTATATTGTTTACATAATTTTCTTGGGAAAAATCTGCCTATTTTACATTATTATCTCACTCTAAAGGGCCTTTTAAAAAATATATGCAGTGATTAAGATCATTCAGAAAGAGAGGGGCAATGAAAGCAGAAATCAAACACAGAAAGGGCCTTACTGCATATGAATCTTTGCACTATACAGAGAATCTAAGGGCTTATGCATTTTCTTATATAACCAGTTCTTACATGAAATGTATCTTTTAAAATCCACATTTATCTATGTATAGTCTGTAACCCATCTGGGACATAATTCCATTATTCACAACAACCGAAATGACCATCAACAGATGACTTGCAAAAATAGAATACTTATTAAAAGTGAAAATTTCTGGGCCAGCTCATATCTAAAGTAATAATTTCTTGGGCTAGCTATCTAGATATTTAAGGAGTTCTACAGATAGTTTTCAGGGTCCTGATTTATTCTTGCTTTTTTTGTGTCATGGACATTGTCCTAGGACTTCTTGATGTTCCTAAGTTAAGCCTATGGGGAAGGCAAAGAGGAAAAGATAATTTACTTGTTTGTGTGAGGACCACAGGTGATATAATTAGATAAGGGATCCATTCATTAGAGTCTTCATATTCAGTTCACTAATTGCAAACTAATAATCACTACCGTGTTTCTAAGACTGAAACTTAGATTTCCTTTCTTTTATTTTCTGGCATGTGGCATTGTGTCTGGCATAACAGGCACTCAATCAGGATATATTCAATGGGAGTTAAATCAAATCCAACTTAATTGTTAACTTCAAATATAACCATGGGCGATACATATCAATAGTGAAAAAATAAAGGAGAAACCAGTAAGGTAACTCCTAATAATAAAATGTCACCAAGTGATGTGCAATGTAGTAGTGATATTGATAATCAGTGAAAGGGTTTTTATGTACCATTCCTGCCAGTTTTATGTACCATACTGCCAGTTTCAAGTTCATCAGTATTTTTTAACTTAACAGCTGTATATGGAGTGCCTGCTGTGTGCCAAGATATGCTTTGGGGCATTTTGGATAATCCTGGGATAAAGCTAAAAGCTCTGCTTTCATGGATCTCTCTCTCTCTCTCTCTTCTTTCTCTTCTCTCTCTTCTCTCTCTCTCTCTCTTTTGTGGTAGTGGAGAAATAAAAAGGGTAAATAAATATACAATATAGTATGTTGGGAAGTGGTATCATAGTAATATATATTGGGGGCCAGGCGGTGGTACACTTGGTCAGGCACACACATTGCCATGCGCAAAGAGTTTAAGCCCCTGCTCTCCACCTGTGGGTTGAAAGCCTCATAAGTGGTGAAGCAAGCTTGCAGGTGTCTGTTTTTCTCTCTTTCTCTCTGTCTCCACCTCTCCTTCCAATTTCTTTTTGTCCTGTCAAATAAAATAGAAAGAAAAATAAATGGCCACCAGGAGCCATTTATTCTTAGTGGTGAATTCACTTAGTGAATTCTTAGTGGTGGTGCCAAGCCTCAGCACCTCAGAAATAATCTTGTGCTAAATCAATAAATAAAGTTGAATAGTGCTCCTGTTTTGTTACTCATGCAACCCAGGTTACTATCTTGCTCCTACCACTCTGGAGGAAGTTGGTGCTGTGGTATATTTCCCTACCTCCCTCCATATCTGTGTCTCTATTTGTATCTAAAAAAGTTAAGTCACAGCATTTGAAGCCCTGCCTAAAAAGGATCAGCAAAAGTTGATTGGATACAGAGTTGTATAAGGATGTTCTTATTTTCTTTTCACTTAATGATTTAGGTATTATTATCACTATTCCTATTTTTCAGAATAGTTGAAGATCTATGAGTTTTCCAGCGACTATTTTCTTACTTTAAAGTGGAAGTATATTCTACTGAGCTAGTTTTTTGTTTGTTTGTTTGTTTGTTTTTGCTGCCACTGAGGTTATCTCTGGGGCTGGGTGCCAACACTGAGTCAACTGCTCCTGTCGGCTTTCTTTCTTTCTTTCTTTCTTTCTTTCTTTCTTTCTTTCTTCCTTTCTTCCTTTCTTTTTTTCCTTCCTTTTCCCCTTCCTTCTTTCCTCCCTCCCTCCCTCCCTCCCTTCATACCTTCTTTCCTTCCTTCCTAACTTTATTGGATAGGACAGAGAGAAACTGAGAGAGACGGGTGAAATAGAGAGGAATAAAGAAAGACACCTGCAGACCTGCTTCATCACTCCTGAATCGTCCCTCTTGCCCCCCCCTCCCAGTAGTATGGATTGCAGGATCAAGCCCAGGTCCTTGTGCATGGTAATATGTACACTTAACCAGGCCTACCACCACCCAGCCCCCTACTCAGCTAGTCTTGCTTCATAATCTGAGTTCCTACAAGTTTTAATTTTGTATTCTTTCACATTACAAAATGATATATATGCCATTTGTATTTAGGGTCAGCTGTAGTGGTCTTACTGGAGCTCTAGGGCAAGAGTAAGCAGTTTCAACTTTCATAATCTCAGCCTTAATTACCCAGTGGGCACTGAGAGCCTGAAGTTACCCACAGAGTCTCCTGTTCAAATAAGACACATGATTCTAATAAGGAATCAATAATGGAAAGGCTTTTGCATATTTCCCTACTTGCTGAAATGAGGAGGGCCTCACTGGGGATATCACAGTGGGGTACACTAGAAGGGGAATGTGAGTAGGATCACATAGCTATTTTTAGTTTCAATTAATAATTTTTGCTGCCCCATCAAATTTAGAAAGACTCTTAAAAACTTGTAGTATAATTGCTTTCTAATTGCTCAAAATGAGTAGACATCTGAGTGCAATATTCATGTATTTTTTTAATTGTAAACTTATTGGGCACTGTTTTACACACTTCAACACTTCTGTTATTACCTGAGAGACATAAAATGGTCTTAAGACCTTGGATTACTTAAGTGAAAAGAGACTTCAGAGATTGTCTTGCCAAAATTCCTCATATTAAAGTTCATACTATTTAGAGACCTAAGAAGTGAAATGTCATACCTGAAATCCCTCAGACAGTGTCAAGAAAGAGACAACTCATTTAGCAAAATCTTAGATTATTAGCATTGGGAGCTAGCTATTGCTTTCCTCTCATTCTCCACTTAAGGAAAATTAATCCCATTGCAAACTCATTTATCTAATTTCCAACACATCCTCCATCCAACACACTGGCTTTCATTCATGTCATCCATATGAAACACTCTAATGATTCTCTGTCTTCAGAATAAAGCTGAATTTTGTTACTGTGTACAAAAAAGAAAAAAAGAAACTAAAACCAAAAAGCCCTCCATATTTGTCCTTTAAAATTGCTATTTTGTCTGCAGGTACATCTCATGACTCTCATACTTGCTCTACCACCATACATTCTGTTCATGTACACATTTGATCATACCTCCTTGGTTTTGGTTTTCTTTTCGTCTCTTCTTCAGGTTGTATTTCAAGCAGATGCCATCCAGTATAAGTTTTTCTGCCCCTTTTCTAAGTGCCTGACACTACCTTTCAATTATATGCCTCTAATATTTTGCCTATGTCTTTCTTGACAATTACTGCAAATCCACTTAGGAGAGAGATTATGTATCAATTAAATCACTGTATACATATTTTTGGGTAGTACCTTGAACTCAGGTTGAACCTACAGTGAACTCACTGAAAAAAATAGTGAATAACTAAATTAACTTTGTACTGATGAAGGCTATGAATAATAAGATTTATGGAAGTATATTTCTTTTAAAAAGTGTGTATGTCTGTGTGTGTGTGTAGGATAGAGACAGAGAGAATTGATAGGGAATGAGGAGATAAGAGGGAGATAAAAAGACACTTTCAGCATTCTCACCTGCTTGTGAAGCTTTCCCTTTGTAGGTGAGGGGTAGGTCCTTGAACCTGGGTCCTGGCACATTCTAACGTGACTCTACCAGGTGAATTACTACCTGACCCTTGATGTTTTGTTATTGTTATTATTATTATTATTTTGGTTTCTTAGAGAGAAGGAGAGTTAGAGTGAGAGAAAAAGACCAGAGCACCAAAGCTTTCTTCAGTGCAATGGGGACTAGGCTTTAAACTGGGTTGCTTATGTGACAAAGTAGCACACAATTCAAGTGAGCTATTAGGTTATGGGAGAAGGGCTCAGTCAAAAATCAGTAAAGTCATGGGTCCCTTAGAATATATCTAAAATAGATTTCTAGCTCCTTCCAACATGAAGACCCCAAATTTCATCTGCTATAATTTTACCTTTAGGTTCCTGATTATTAAACATATTGTTCTGCTTTATATCTTAATGCTTCTCAGCCACAAAGTTAAGACGCTACCATAACATCAACCTGACTTCCCTGGGCAGACAAGCTCTCCAATATGTCCTAGAACCCCACCACACCAGAACACTACCACACTAGGGAAAGATAGAAACAGGCTGGGGTTATGAATCAACATGTCAATTCCCATGTCCAGCAGAGAAGGAATTACAGAAGGCAGACCTCCCACCTCCTGCACTCCATAAAGATCTTTGATCCGTACTTCCAGAGATAAAGAATAGGGAAACTTCCAATGAAGGTGAGGGGATATAGAACTCTGGTGGTGGGAATTGTATAGAATTATAGCCGTCTTATCCCACAATTTTGTCGATCATTATTAAATCGCTAATAAAAATTACATATAAAAAAGTAAAATCAGGGGACCAGGCAGTAGTGTAACGGGTTAAGTGCCACATGGCACAAAGTGCAAGGACTGTGTAAAGATCCTGGTTCAAGCCCCCATCTCTTATGTTCAGGGGGGTTGCTTCATAAGCAATGAAGTTTGTCTGCAGGTGTCTATCTTTCTCTTCCCCTCCCTGCCTTACCCTCCTCTCTCAATTTCTCTCTGTCCTATCCAACAACAACAACAGCAATGGCAACAATAACAACAAGGGCAATGAAATGGGAAAAATGGCCTCCAGGAGCAGTGGATTCGTAGTGCAGAGTGCAGGCACCAAGCCCTAGCAATAACCCTGGAGACAAAAAAAAAAAAAGGTAGTAAAATAATATTTTTAAAAAGTCCTGACATATTTTCTATGTTTTTCAAAGTAAAAATGCACCATGACATTTCCAATAGTCCAATATTTTTCCAGCCAGAAAGTATATTTCAAGAAGAAAACAGACGAAAAAAAGTTTCATCTTCTTAGTAAAATTTCTCAAGTAAAATATATCCTTGTAAAATTTCATATATAAATATGGAGTTAGAGATGACTGACTAAAAGATTTTGCAAAAGCAGTTTGTTACTATTATTCTGCCAGCATTAAAGTCTCCTTATGTAAGTCTTAGTTCAGCAACTCCCTACCGTTTCACCATTTTGACTAACTTCATGAAAAGTGTATGTAATGTATTATCAATTTATCATACACATGACAAAACAGCACAGTTACTATATTCTTTATCACTCTTGATCTGTGTTAGAACATGGGGGCCAATATAAAACTCAGTAGTCACTTGGTTACTTTGGACAGTCTCAGCCAAAATGATAATAGCTCTGTGCTCACTTTGATGCTGAAGAGACACAGTTTCACAGGGTTGTGACTCATAAATCTGTCTACAGAATCTGTTACTATGGAAAATAAATTCCAATATGGTGTCCATCAGAGTTTGACAATCTTTATGGTAGTCTGAAGGGTTGCACTGATGAAATCCCTTTGCCCCTTTTTACCAATTTCCTATTTTTGTAGAGTTATAGGTCAAGGGATTAGTTTATGAGCCAGCCAGGGAAGACTCCCAAATGTGTACCCAGGGTCTGTAACTATGGAAACTGAATACCAATATAATTGTATCCACCACCACCACTGAAAATCTGTCAAGCTTCATACCTGTAGTTCTTAAATTTCATTTTTGTGTTCTTACAGAATTTTAGGAATGGGATTGATAATGCTGAAATTTTTGTATTGCCTGAGCCCAGTAACTAATAATTCAGGTATGCTGAAAGTATTTTCCAGGAATATGGTGTCAGAGTTGGGAAGCTGGATCAGAGCAGAGAGTAGCTACCAAATATGAGAAAGTACATAAATATCATTAACTGTAAACCCTATCGATATGACCTAGGGCCTATGTTTATCCATACTTAGCACAGGAGCCTGTGCAACCTCTGCATCTCTGTTGGTCTGAGCTCACATTCCATGGTCATCGCTAGAAACATTCTAGGATGCACTCATTGCAGGACCAGTCTTCAAGTGGAAGAGTATGTTTACCCAGCCTCCCTTCAGAGAGTGGAGCAGTTTCTACCGTTGTTCTACACTGAGGGCAAGTCATGTAGAGGCCCTCAAGAGGGTTTATGATGTTGTTCCTCTTGAGCAGTGATGGTGAAGAGAAGGATCTGCTAAAGGTCTAGGACCATCATATCTGTGTATTGATGGATTTTTAATGGTTTTGATGATAATATTTTTAAATGGAATGGTGATGCTAAATTTTGCCTTGTTGGATCTTAGACACATCTTTAATTATATTTGAGCCTTTACTAAGGCACAGATAATGTGTACTTGAAAATAATTTCATACTTTTCAGAATTTGCATTTCAGATTTGCTCAAAGTAGCATTTAGGCTATGGGGTTAATGGTCTCTGCCACTGAAGTGTTGTCATTTCCATGAATGGATATATATATATATACTGTAAATTATAATATATATAATAATTATGTATATCCTCAATAATTTATTTTTTTGTTTTTATTCTGAATAGTGGAAGTATAAACTATATGACCCTGAGTGGATTCTAGGCATTGTTCCATCTGTTTCAGGTGATTCTTTCTGCAGTCTATGGCTTCTTTCTTCTCTCAAGCATACACTGATCAGATCTGAAGTGGAGACTTTCAGAAGACCTTCTTCATGTCTCCAGAGCTCTCTTTGTGTTTACTCTTCTCCCTAATTCACTCCTTTATAGGGCTCTTTAAATTTTTCCTTTGAATCCTAGCTCTCTCATGAGCTTCTTAAACTCTACATTCTGTTTCCCCACCTAAGGAAGTTCAAGGCTCTGTTTGAATTTCCACTCCTGCTGTGACCTGGAGTCCTTTAAGCAGTAAGTTCATATCATTGTTGGATGTACCTCAATTGTTTTTCTTTCCTTAGAAGTTATATTCTTAAGCTACCTTTTGTCTAATGTCTGAAGGTATCATTGCATGTATATTGTCTCCTTCATTGCCAGTGATAAAAGTACAAGTCATGGGGATCGGGCAGTAGCGCAGCAGGTTAAGCGCATGTGGCACAAAGCACAAGGACCTGCATATGGATCCTAGTTTGAGCCCCAGTCTCCCCACCTGCGGGGGGGAAGTCGCTTCACAGGTGAAGCAGGTCTGCAGGTGTCTTTCTCTCTCCTTCTCTGTCTCCCCATCTCTCTCCATTTCTCTTTGTCCTATCCAACAACAATAACAACGGCAATAATAATCACAACAAGGATAAAACAGTAAGGGCAACAAAAGAAAAAAAAAAAAAAGGAAAAGCCTCCAGGAGCAGTGGATTTGTGGTACAGGCACCAAGCACCAGCAATAATCCTGGAGGCAAAGAAGAAAAAAAAGTACAAGTCACATACAGTGTGTTATTAAAACTCAGCTAATTCAGGATTTCTCACTGGTAAAAGATGAGAGTGGAAGAATAAGATATAGCTCTGAATAGCTGAAGAGAAGTCATATAACAAAGACCTTTTTGTCATAATGATAACTAACATATGCTGCTGAATCATGAGATTTATTAATAAATATGGTTCAGTGGTATGTTTGTACCTACTTGGACTTGGGAGAAACAAAAATCTAGAATCCATAATAGAAGTTGAGGATATGGCCCTAATTAGACATTGTGAGGATATACACCTAGATAGTGATAACAGTTATAAAGTTAGATAGAATAAGCTGAGTCCACAGAAATCACAAAACTCAATGCTAAAATATACCTATTTGAGTGGGTGGGGTAGCATTTGGAGTAAAAAAATATTTTTTTATGCTTTTTTTTTTTTGTCCTCACCAGGGCTTTTACTGCTCTGAGAGGACTTTCGTCAGAGAAAGTAAAAGACTAAGACACATGGAGAGAGACCGCAGTACCCAAATTTTCCCTAGTGCAGTGCTAGACTCTGTGCCACATGCCTGATGTGGTAAGTGTTGCCTCCAGGTGAGCTATCTTGCTGACCTGAGTAGGAAAGGATTTTAAGAAGACTTTCATTTTTTTTTCTTTTTTATTTAAGAAAGGGTTAATTAACAAAACCATAGGGTAGGAGGGGTACAACTCCACTCAATTCCCACCACCCAATCTCCATATCCCACCCCCTCCCCTGATAGCTTTCCCATTCTCTAGCCCTCTGGTAGCATGGACCCAGGGTCATTGTGGGTTGCAGAAGGTGGAAGGTCTGGCTTCTGTAATTGCTTCCCAGCTGAACATGGGCGTTGACTGGTGGGTCCATACTCCCAGTCTGCCTCTCTCTTTCCCTAATAGGGTGTGTCTCTGGGGAAGCTGAGCTCCAGGACACATTGGTGGGGTCTTCAGTCCAGGGAAGCCTGGCCAACATCCTGATGACATCTGGAACCTGGTGACTGAAAAGAGAGTTAACATACAAAGCCAAACAAATTGTTGAGCAATCATGGATCCCAAGCTTGGAATAGTGGAGAGGAAGTGTTAGGGGGATACTCACTGCAAACTCTAGTGTACTTCTGACTTCAGGTATATATTTTGCAGTAGTTTATGGATACGTGTGAACATATGCTCTCTCTCACAGAAACTGGTGTATATCTAGGTTTTGGGACTTTGTTAGAAAGTGAACCACCTGAGATGGAATTAGAGTATACTATGAAAAGAAAGGTCTCACCCGAGTAATGAAGCTGAAGGGTTGTCATTCCACATGTGAAGTCTCTTACCAAATAATGTGATGATAACATTAACTATTCATTGTCTTTTGAACCCTAAGACAGTAGGAACCTCACATCTCCACTATAGAGCCTCTACTTCCCCCAGTTCTAGAACCATTGTATAGGGCCCACTTTCCCGTATACCTCTCCCAATCCATATCAAATAATATTGCAACCTAACCAACACAATGATTGCCACCTCAACATGTTTCACTTCAGACTGTGTCCGAAGACTTTCATTTTTAATTGAATCAACTGATAACTGTAAGATGAGAACTAAGAGAAGAGAAAACACTTGATGGAGATTGCTTTGTTTCTATGGAATATTTGGAGATGATTAACTCAGTTGGTATTTGCTGAATAGAAGGTCCTATGAAGTGAATAATCAAATGTAGAATTGTTCCATGATTGCTCACATAGAGAGCAAAAATAATAGAGGCATTGATCAGGAAAAAAAATAGAATTGTTTGTATTCAAGTTTAGTACTAAAATATCAGTACTACTATTAAAGCAAATGGTTGAAGTTCTATGTTGGGTATCACCCCTTAACCTATTCCTCCCATTAATTATTTCACTATTCATTATTGGTGGCAGGCACTATAGACAAATCATCTTTGGTGGGCACTAGTCCAAATGGTGGACATTCAAGTAGTAATTGAGAAAAGGAGGAGGATAGGGCCTGGCAAGTAGCAAAGTGGGTTAAGCGCACATTGCACAAAGTGCAAGGACCCATGTAAGGATACCAGTTTGAACCCTGGGCTTCCCACCTGCAGGGGGATGGCTTCACAAGTGGTGAAGCAGGTCTGCAAGTGTTTATCTTTCTCTCCCTCTCTCTGTCTTTCCCTCCTATCTCAATTTCTCTCTGTCCTATCCAATAGCAATAACAAGAAGGACAACAAAAATGGGAAAAAAATGGCCTCCAGGAGCAGTGGATTCATAGTGCAGGTACCAAGCCCCAGCAATAACCCTGGAGGTTAAAAAAAAAAAAAAAGGAAAGAAAGAAAGAAAAGAAAAGAAAAGAAAAGAGAAAAAAGAAAAGGAGGAGGACAGGAGGCTGGGCCGTGGCATACTTTGTTAAGCACAAGGACCAGGATTCAAGCCCTTGCTTCCCCCCATAGGAGTACACTTCATAAGTAGTGAAGCAGGTTTTCAGGTGTCTGTCTTTCTCTCCCTTTCACGTTCTCCCTCCCTTCTCTCATTTTCTCTGTTCTAGCCAATAAAAATCAGAAAGAATTTTTTAAAAAAGAAAGAAAAGGAAAAGGATAAAATCAAATCCTGGCACTGATATTTATAAGCTATATGACTTCTGGTCAAATTAACAAACTCATAAAGCACTAAGTAGTTGATTTAAATAATAGGATGATAATAACACAACTCAGTAATTTACTCAATATTGAATATTTATTCATCCATACACATTGCTAGATGCTAAAGAGGGACTCGTGATAAAAATAGCCCCAGTCATTACCTTCAGTGAATGAATCACCTCTCCATAAATACAATACAATATAACAAGTATGACAGTAGGGTGGGATGAATAAATTAAATGTAATTACCTTCTAGAATTTAGTATTATTTCAGACATTTAGGGATCAAGCTGGCAATCTATAAAGTTCTCTAAAAGATCTGCATAGCATACCACAGTTGCTGAATAATTAACCAAGGCATTGCACTGAGAGGTAGTAATGGTTGAGAAAATAAGCACTGTATACAAGTCCACATATTTATGGGATGTAAGGGGGGCAGTGATAATCAGCAGGTTGAAATGTACATTAGGAAGCAATTTAATCAATTTGGCAGTCAATGTTGGCATGAAAATCTTCCAATTACAGGTAGAATGACTTTGGTAGAAAGAAGTTTGGTTCACCACACACATGCAGATCATACATGTAAATGAGCATATAAAACTTATGTCACTTTATCTAAGCTTGGTAACTTTTACAGAATACCTTTAATCAATCTCTAACCAGAAGTGTCATCAATGAATAATGCCAAGAGAGTCACATTAAATATATCCTGCACAAATATATCCAGAGCAAAGATAAAGTGTTGACAGAATGATTGAGTTCAGCTTGCAAAATTAATTATTTTCCTTCCCAACTCTCTAATCTTTAATTGAAAGGGACAGATTTGAGGGAGCCTCCTTGGCCTTGGCATGGTGTCTGTCTGGCAAAATATGAAAACTAACACTCTGACTTTTGAGGGTATGGAGCCCAGGGTTTCCTTAAGTTAATTTTTTTCCTTAGCCACTTTGTCCCATGCATGAGGATAGGATCAATGGGAACTTGGCCAGGTCACCACTCTGACGCCTTCCATCCTTAGTGCAGGGAAATGGAGTTTATGTTACACCAACAGCAGGGATTATGATTAGATTTTAGTGCACATTAAAATTTTCAACCACCCACCAAAATCACCACCAGTTATGGGAAGAAAGTGTCAAATTGTTTCTCCAAGATATCCCACAAGGACGGCCTTTAAAGAAAAAACAGGAAAAAAATGCATAATGGACTAAGTAACTGTAAGGTATTGATTGAAGATGTAAAGACTAAAGAGACCATTGCTTCCATGGTAAGATAAGGACATGACAGAGAACCAAATAGCTAATTGGGAAAAGTTCCAACCATTTGGAAAAACAGCTAATCTACTAAGCAGAAGTTTATTGCAGTACACCTTTCCTGTAAGGTTTGTTGGTTAGTTGAGCTATTTCATCTGGGCTTGGTTGACTCTGTCTTTGAAGCAAGTACTTGGTATTGGCAGGATTAGGCCTGTTGCTACACTTGTTTCATAGACAATGGAATTGCTGTTCTGCCTTTATTAAAATTTTTGTAGTTTACTGAAGACACTATGATCTAGAAAATAATACATGTGTGTGCCACATATACTGTTGACACTTCATGTCTGAGGATTCCACAGTCACCTGAATTTAGTACTGGAAAATAGTCACAAAAGATCCTTGAATAATTTTGTCTCTTTCATTATAGCTTTGATGGAAAAAAACCTGATTTCTGCTTATATGGAATTAGCATGTTTGCTCAAAGTTGATGTGAGTGTTTAATTTCCTTCTATATCCCAAAGATGATGCACACATTAGATTCATTGATGTTTGTGTGTGTGTGTGTGTGTGTGTGTGTGTGTGTGTGTGTGTGTCCTGTGATAGAACACCATCCTGTCCAGGACTGATTTCTGCCTTGTTATAAGAGTTTTTGCTTCTTGTTATAAATGCTGTGAGGACTTACTGTTATATGTAGTTAGGTCTTTGGTAGATTCATATGTATGCTCAGAGCTGAGATTTGTGTCATTAATTAATAAAAATTAGCACTGGTTTAATAGCAATTGCACTGTATTAGGCAGTCTAAGTAATATAGAGATGGTTTAAAGTACACAGGAGGGTATACACGGGCTATATGCAAGTAGTCCATCACTTTATATAAAGTAGCTAAACATTCATAGATTTTGATCTTGTAGGGGTCCTGGAACTATTTTCACATGGATACCAAGAGATGACTCTGCACACACGTGAACAGCTACATCCTGGTTCTTAGGTGTTGCAAAATCTTTTTATAATAAATGGATATAGGATGTTGTTAAAGGCAACTGGTAGCAAATAACTACTAACAGTCTCAAAGACCCTCTAAGAACAGAAAATGGACAAATTAATGAGGAAATAAAATATATCAATTTCAAAACAATAGGTTTCTTCTCACCTTTGATATACCTTCCCAGTGATGCTAGTAATATAGCATATACCCTCTTTAATTGGTCTGTTTTCTAGTTGAGCAACAGTTGCTTTGGATATTGTGTTTTCCTCTTACATGACGTCTGTGCCTTGATTTATGCTAATGATTTGGATTATTGCTGTTTTACTTTGTATTGGTGGGAAGAAAGGAGTTTTCAGTTTTGATCCTCTTAAAATTTCCTCATCACAATTTAAAGAAGATTCTCTTCCCTTGCTTCAAAGAAAGTCCCAGTGTTGCATCAACAATAGACATAGATAGTTATGGAAATACTATCCTCTTCCTCTTTTAATTCCATTACAGTGATTTGGAACAGTCTCCAGTTAGCCTATGTGTTCTCATCTAAAAGTCTGGCATGCCTGAGAGGGATAAATATTGTACTTTCTGAAGTCTAATGTGAAAATTTCACATCATTTTTATTTATAGTGGCAAAACTATGGCAAGTGGATGCAACATGTATCTCCAGTTTTATAGTAGAATGATGAATAAGTTACAATGCATTTAATAGATGGAATATTGCGTAAACATTAAAGTGTCTATGCATCTATGAAAATGTTCTGATGCTCTGGGGAAATGTTTATAATATAAAAAGAAGACAAGTTAATACACAGAACTGCATATTTGTCTACTTATAATATGCACTGACCACTCATTTCATAATCACAAAGACAGACTTTTATAAAAAGAGCAACATATAAGTTGACACATTACCAAAAGTTTAACAGTGCTTACTCCTAAGCAAGAAATTTTAAACTCAGGTAAATGCTCAGAATACTTTTTTCTTTATACTTTAAATGATTTTAAAATAGCTCTTCATGGAGTGTTAAAATGAAAGGAGAAACCAGAACTAACTTAAAAACAAAAATCTTCTCTGAAGGAAAAGTATTCAGTGGTTCTGTATCTATCAAATTCAATGACCTTTTCTTCTAAACTTCAGGAATTCATTACTGTTAAACCAGCATCCAGTGAAAAGGAATCTAGATTCCCTAGAGGGTGAAATGACTGGGTAGGGTGAAGCAGTGACTTAGTAATGAGGTCAGTTTCTAGACTCTACCTGTGGGCTCCTGCAGCTGCTGTGAATAGTTCTGGGTCTTCTGCTTCTGTGGTTCAACCAGCTGTTTTATGTTTTGTGACCTGTGACTCTATAGCAATTGTAAATATCTGCTTCCCTCTCTACAAGAGGCTTTTATTGGAAGCATTAAGTACCCTACCCGTAGAGCTTATTTCGTGGCATTTCCTAAAGTCACAAGGAAGATGACATGACATTTTACAGGGTTGTGATTTTGCACACATTTCTATAAAATATCATGAAAGTTTCTCATTAAACTAGGCTAATTTGACCAGGACAATTGGTGACCTAGAGGGTTACTTCTTGCATCAAAATTAGGTCTCCAGCACCTGAGTCATGCATTTATTCTTTGTAGATGCTCGGTAATCTATGGATGCCACTATGTCTTAGAAGCTAATTCCTTAAAATTTTTCATTACATTTGAGGAAAAACATTTACATATACCAAAATATACATGTATTAAAGGAAAAAAGAGAGATAAATAAATTCTTCTAATTTAGAAAGTTATTTAAAAAAATTAAGAAGGTGACCAAACTCCTGATTTACTAATAATGAGACTACATAAACTATAGATAAAATGTTGAGTAAATATAAATTTATAGATAGGCATTTATTAAAGAGTACCCTGTCAGTATTAATATGTATTACACAAATACATTATGTAATCAAATGCACGGGGAGCTACTGGGATAAGTGATATTTAGTTACTGTAGGATTTCTCATTATACTCTTATTTATCAAACATTGAATATATCAGGAGGGGTATAGTTAGCATTTAATGCTATCTTCTCTGTATGCTTTTCTTCCTCCTTCTAAAATCAAACTTTTTCTCCTTTGAATTCCTGGCCATAGAGTTCATGTAATTTTCTCAAAAGCAGTTTATTCAAGGGGTTGACAGAAATAAGCCATCCCTTCAGAGCCTTCCCTAGTTATGATTAAAGACATGGTTTCATACTATCAATTCCTCCTTCCCAGCCCCTTTCAGTTTTCTCTCAGCACTTACCATCCTCTTGAATACTGTGTATTTTCTTTATTTTTTGTTGCTGTTGCCAAGCATCACTCTATGAGTTTCTCAGCTACAATCATACAAACACACACTGAAAGAGAGAAAAAGGAATTAGTTGACCAGTGAAAGTTAAATTCTATCTTTAAATGCCATACATTTATCTGAACCCTTTGCCTCAATTTATCTAGCCCTTTTGTCCTTCCTCTTCTGGTAACCACTTGGTCTTATAGCCCAAAAATTTATTTTTTGTTTTATTTATTTTTTTCAGCTTGTTGAAATCTTAACTAGTTCAAATAGCATAGAGCATGTGGTGTTTCTTAAACTTCTTTTAAAGTAAGCTCTCTCATTGACAAGACAATGGAAGAATTCTTTTTTAAAAATATATTTTAGTGTTTTATTTATTACTGTATAGAGATAGAGAGAAATTGAGAGGGAGAAATTGAAAGGGAGCGATAGAGAGGGAAAGAGACAGAGAGACACCTGCAGTACTGGTTAACCACCCGTGAAGCCTCCCCCTGCAGGTGTGTACCAGGGGTTTAAACCTGGGTCTTTCCACACTGTAAAATACGTATTTAACCAGGTGTGCCAACACCTGCCCCCTGAAGAATTAATTTTTTGTACAACACTGTTTATAAGAGGACTGATAAAGTGACTTATATGCGTGAACATTTTTAAATGAGTAAAGTGATACCTAGCAGAGTTAAATAATGTTGTTTTTGAAGGCTTATGCATTTGAACCCTAGTTTCTCCCACATCTATGACTCCCATGTAGTCAGTGTACACTACTGTATCCAAACCCACTCATCAATTTTTCTTCCTCTAGAACATGACCTCACTGAGCAGTCAACCGGGGTTGGAATGGGGGTCCCTCTTTTGTTCACAAAGCTGAGGGTATGACTTCTGTAAGGCCACACAACTTTATGGCCAAATGAGAGCTAAGCTCATTTCTCATTTTGCATATATACTATAAAGTAATTGTTGTCTCCACCTCCATATTAATTCCTTTGTCTTCAGAGTCCCCAGTTTTTATATAATAATTTCCTTCATTAGCATAAAGAATATACACAACAATGTAAAGAATGCCCTGAAACTGAAACACTGTAAAGCAGGTAATACATGCTACACCTTTCATATCCATTCATCTAATATGCTGTTACCTGCTGTGTACCAAGTGTTGTGTTATGCACGAGCGATACAAAACAGAAATGGTACCATATGTATAAAGATTAAATTTTTGCAGAATAAGACAAAGAACAGTTAGGAATACATTCTATTGATGCTTGAGGTACATGCTATAAAGGAAAAAACAATAGAAAGGACACTAAGGAGCTCAATGTTAGATGTGCCACTATGAGAGGCTTTGTTGCTCTCTTTCTCAGAAATAAGTAGATATACAATGCTGTGCTATAAAAGAAAAAAAAGAAAAACAAAAACTCCACCTGTGCTAACCTAGCCCCTTGGACTTTTAAAAACCAATACAGCCATTGATTTTGGAGTTGAATGATTTCCTTTATTCATTGAACAACTTGGCAGCATCAAAGATCCCTCTAGTGGAACTGGCCTTACCACCAAACAGATACTTTGCTGAATAGGGCCTCATATTAGATGGAAAGGCTGTCTTGGAGCTTTATATCAAGTGCTTTATGCATGTAATAGCACTGTTCTTCATTCTTCATTATTTATCAGCCTGGGGAGATTGGAGGAGAGAGAGCAAGACCCCTTAGTTTAAAGTGAGGTCTTTATCTTTCAGCTCTTTGAGCTTAAGCATGCCACACAAAGCTGTTGAATGGCCAGTGAGCACACACATCACTGGCCAGCTGAACTTTTCCTGATAGTTGGAAATTCAGAAATGATTCTGCTTAAAAATTCGATCAAGGCTCTTAGGGAATTGATGTCAGCTGGAAATTTAATTGCAGATCCATGGGAAAAGGGTGAATAGTGGGGCTTAGGACAAACAATTTTCCCTCTGAGTTGTTCTAATCCTTTTTCATAAAATGGCAGTTATCAACATTGAAACACATTAGTGTCATTTGGGGGAGTTAAACAAAAGTGCTGAGGCCTGAGTTCTACCCCTAGAAAATGTGATTTGTATGATCTGATGAAAGCAGCTTAAGCCTCTGTCAGTTTTGAGAACCGTCTCTATAGATGTAGGCATAATAGTGATTAATAACTCAAGCATGGGGCAAAATTCAACAACTTTAGGATTATTGCAGCTGAGGAGATGGATCAATGTTAGAACACAGGACTTCCATGCATAATGTCCCAAGTTACATCCTTGGAAATTTGTATGTCTGTCGGGGATGGTACTCTGATTCATTCCTCTCCCCTCCCCTCCCCTCCCCTCCCCTCCTCTCCCCTCCCCTCCCCTCCCCTCCCCTTCCCTTCCCTTCCCTTCCCTTCCCTTCTCTCACTTCCCCTTTGTTGGTATGCTTCTAAATTCTGCTTATAAGACCTTCTGTTTTGATCATCACATTAGGTTCGCTTGTATTACTTAAAATGTGGTCTATTTACATAATCACTGTTTTACCTGGGTCCCCGCCCTGCCTGCAGGGTATTGGTTTAATCCCCATTGGTTAGATGGAAGCTTTCTATGTTCTTTTTGTGCCCTTTTTTTGCTCCGCCCCCTCTCCTAGTCATTTCCTTTCCCTTGCCACTTCCGGTGAAGAGATGCATAAAAGGTGATGTATCTGATTAATAAACAAGATACTGCTTCTCAGCTCAGCCATGAGTCCCTGGTCATCTCTCTTCCATCAGCGAAGCTAGACCGGCAAATGTCTCCCCGAACTGGGACCTGCACCCCTTCACTTCTCTTCCCTCACCTCTTCCCTTCTCTTCTCTCTCTTCCCTTCCCTTCCCTCACTTTCCCTTTCCTTCCCCTCCCCTTCCTTCCCCTCCCCTCCCCTTCCCTCCTTTCCCTCCCTTACCTTCCCTCACTGCCCCTTCCCCTCCCCTCCACTCCACTCCACTCCACTCCACTCCACTCCACTCCCTTCCCCTCCCCTCCCCTCCCCTCCCTTCCACTCCCTTCCTCTCCCCTCCTCTCCACTCCACTCCCTTCCTCTTCCCTCCCCTCCCCTCCCCTCCACTCCCTTCCTCTCCCCTCCCCTCCACTCCACTCCCTTCCCCTCCCCTCCCCTCCCCTCCCCTCTCCTCCACTCCACTCCCCTCCCTTCTCCTCCCCTCCCTTCCCCTCCCCTCCTTTCCCCTCCCCTCTTTTCCCCTTCCCTTCCCCTCTCCCTCCCCTCATCTCCCTTTCTCTTCCTTCCTTCCTTACTTCCTTTCTTCCTCCCCATCCTCTTCCTTTCTTTTTTTCTTTCTTCCTCTCTCTTTTTTATAAAATAAACACATCATAAATTCTACTTTAGGACTGTGTTAATCCTACCCCACCAACCTTTACAAACAATTAATTCAGTTCATCAATAAACAGGTCTTATTTAATCTCTTCTCATGCTACCATCTGACACATTCAGAAAAAAAATGGTCAGATCAACTGTATTTGAATCATAGATATGATGAATTTTTAAAGGTCTTTTAACATTCAGGATAACTGTCTTATCCATCTAGTCTATGGAGGCATGGTAACCAAACATCTTTTTTCTTTTTTAGTTTTTTAACTTTTCAAATCTTTTATTTATTGGATAGAGACATCCAGAAATAGAGAGGGGTGAGGGTGATAGAGAGGCAGAGAGACAGATTGACACCTGCAGTGCTGCTTCACCACTCACAAAACATTCCTCCTGCAGATGGGTGCAGGGGCTCAAACCCAGGTCCTTGTACCTTGCAGCATGTGCACTCAACCAGGTGCACCATCACCCAGCCCCATAATCAAACATCTAAGGGTGAGATTTTGTAGCTACCACATGTGTCTGGATATTATGAAGAAGTGCAGCATAACCAGAGGGTATGGGAGAGATAGGAGAAATGGGAAGAAGAAAAGGAGACTGATCTGTGGTAGAGGAGAAGAAGGTGAAAAAACACCAAGGCAGTAATTTGTAAAAGTTTTGCTTAGGGATTCTTTTCTCAACTCCTATGTGATGTTGGAGACTTTTCTTTCAAAATAAATACATTTTTCTGCCATAATATTTTATAAGTCTTTCAGTCTGTTAAATGTAATTTCTGTTCTGTAGAATATAACCCCCCCTTAGCACAGCGGGTTAAGTGCACGTGGCGCAAAGCGCAAGGACTGGCGTAAGGATCCAGGTTCGAGCCCCCGGCTCCCCACCTGCAGGGAGTCACTTCACAAGCGGTGAAGCAGGTCTGAAGGTGTCTATCTTTCTCTCCCCCTCTCTGTCTTCACCTCCTCTCTCCATTTCTCTCTGTCCTACCCAACAATGACAAAATCAATAACAACAACAATAGTAACTACAACAATAAAACAACAAGGGCAACTAAAGGGAATAAATAAATAAATATTAAAAATAAAAAAAAAGAATATAATCGCCCCAAAAGCAAAGAACCTCAGCTTTGAGCTTGTCCTCTCACAGGCATGTGCATGAATGCATGAATTCTGCCAAGATTTTGGACAAATAGAAAGTGGAAGATAGAGCCACACATACATTCAGAAACCCCTGGGGATCTAATCCCAGAAAGACAGAAAGGAGCTAACAGATACTAATGGATCAGACACTTTGCTAAATCACCATCATTATTTCATGGGTCAGGAAATTCAGGCTGTGAGTGGTCAAGTTATTGACTCAAGAGTCCCAAGGCAGTGAATGGAGCTGGGGTTCAAATTGAATCCTCTATCTGTTCATGCTGTTTCTTCTACATCATGATAACCCCTATGGGATTTTTTGAATTTACATTTTCATCAGTGAGAGAAACTACTCCTGGCCCCCAAAGGAAACTAATTTTATTGAGTCTTTGGGATTTTCTTCATCTGTATTCAGAATGATATGCTGAACTAATAGGACCAATTAAGAAGTTCCTCTGACTTCAACCTTGGATACACTAGAGGCTGTTGAGCAGGAAAGGAGCCCTGGCTTCGTATAGACTAAGATATAATACAGCTCCATCACTCTTCAGGCAACTAAGTCTTTGAACCTCATTCTTCATCATCTGATATGTAGGAGCAAAGATAGCACCTATCACATATATATTTTTGTAAAGCTTGAGTGAAATAATCATGCCAGACACTTAACATTGTATATGATAATTGACCAACCAAATGTTAACAATTACCATAATTATCATCTGAAAGGACTTGCATCTCCATTTTGACTTCTACTGCAAAGTGTAGAGGTGTAAAGATTACTGATCATATGATTATCCCTTGATTCTGGGACTCGATTACTCAGCCTGAGCGGTGTGCTGCATCCAGTGCTGTTTCAGCTTTTGCCTTCCTTCTAACTGTGTATTGATCTCAACTCTTTGAATTCCCAAACTCCATTCATATGGAGGTAATGCAATTGCATTTTTCAGAATGAGAGCTAAGAAAGCTGACTCCCCCTCTTTGAAAAATGGCTGAAAACACTTCAATTTTATACTGTGTTAATAAGGCCTGAAAGAAGTGACAGAAAGCCAATAGCAGATTCAGAATTCTGAAAGAAAAAACAAGGTTCATTGGTTTCTCCTACATAAGTGACTGAGAGCCAAATGGATTCGGGAGGGTTTCAGAATCTGCCACTTTTATTCCTGCCTAAGCCAGAGCCAAGCAGGTGAAGCCAGGGACACCTATTCAGATACCTACTGTCTCTGTCCCATTGTTGAAGACATACTTTCCTAACATAATGTCACCTGACATATTGTCCTGTGGAATGGCTTCCTATACCTACACATATATATATCCACTGAGGCCTGCTTGTGTCTCAGCAGAGTAGTCATCTCCAAATCCAACAGTAGGTAAATTCTGAGACACAGAATGATCAAGTCAAGGTTAGGAATACCCATTCTTTCAAATACAGTTTCTATATAACAACAATATCTGTGCTACTATTTATTGTCTGCATACCACTTATTTTCTCATTATTAGAAACAGAATTGTTGAGTAATTACTCAGGTATATACCACCCAGTTATTTTTTATTTGACTTGATGGACAAAGTAGGAATAATAATCATGAGTATATAGAGCTGTTATCTGAATCAAATGGTACGTTTCTAATATGTGTATTTATGTCAGATTATGTCTGAGAAATATGAACCCAGAAAAACCATACTTCACTAAAAATCTGTGTTTTAGTATTGTAAAAACTCAAGCTTGAATTTATATTTTCAGAATTATTGTTGTCTTAATAAGATATTAAAATCCCTGTTAGCATTTTTTATAATTATATAGTTTATATGTTATTTCTATAAGACAAAAGGAGCACGAATAAAAAAGATGCCTTACCACAGGGAGATAGCAACTCAGGACTCAACATTTCCATATTTGAATTAGTTTCTAGTTAACATTAGTTGTGTGATCTTGAAGGATGCACATATATATGAGCCTCTGCTTTCATCTATATAAAATGACAAAGTAGTACTGCATTATATATATTTTTTCAAAGTCAAGAAATAACAGTATGCATGCATAGACATACTCAAAATTGACACATGTAGAATAAAAATGCACCTACCTCAACAGCTGGAAAAAGTAATGAGAAATGTTAAGTGGGAAAAGAGTTAGTAGAAACATCAGATGTGACCTATCCTCAAACAGAGGAAAGATATTACTGAGAGTCTTGTTGCTTAGTAAACCAAGTTCAAATTGTTGAGTTTATTCTCAATTGGAGTTGACAATGAACACCAAAGAGAAGGAAGGCTTTCTACTTCCTGGTTTACACAGCTATAAGGCAAGTCTTGCAATGATTTGAGAACTAGAAGGGAACATAGTTTCAGTAATGTAGGAAAAATGTGAGTCAAACTTCTTTTTTTAAACATTTATTTATTCCCTTTTGTTGCCCTTGTTGTTTTATTGTTGTAGTTATTGTTGTTGTTATTGGATAGGACAGAGAGAAATGGAGAGAGGAGGGGAACACAGAAAGGGGGAGAGAAAGATAGACACCTGTAGACCTGTTTCACTACTTGTGAAGTGACTCCCTTGCAGGTAGGGAGCTGGGGGCTCGAACTGGGATCCTTATGCCCGTCCTTGTGCTTTGCTCTATGTGCGCTTAACCCGCTGCGCTACTGCCTAACTCCTGTCAAATTTCTTCATCTGTGAGCTAAGGGAAGTCTCCATACCTACCTCAAAAACTGAAGGAGATAATTCATGTAGAATAGATCACAATGACCTCGATCTCAGAGCTAATCTAGCTTTCAATAAACACATACTTTCCCTCTGGGTGGATCCTTTACTGGCAGAAGGCAAGTTTACAACAGACTCTACCTATTTATATCTGTTGGGCAGGCTGGCCTAAGAATATGTTATTCATGTGAAAGTCAGCAAAAGATGATTTGAATTACTTCAATTTGTAGTGAATAATATTGCACACATGCTTTTAAGTTTGCAAAGTTCTTGACATATAATACTTGTTATATAGATCTTGGGTGTCACTATTATCAGGCAAGAAAAGGAGGAAGAAACTTGGACATTATTGCTGTATATTCATCCCACTGCCACCAGTTTCACGACTTTGCCCTTCGGTGAATGAGGTGAAGTCATGTACTCATACTTGTTTCCATATTACTTACCTTATACTTGGTACTGAGTATGTGATGGATAATGAAACAGGTGTTTTCTTCTTACATGAAACTTACAACCTCTTAAGGGCCAATGATGTAAGTAAAAAAAAATACATAAATATGTAATTGTGAATTGTCAGAGGCATTTAACCAGTTGTATGTTGGAGTATAAAAGGGACCAGAGTTACTCTGTTAAGGTACCACAGCATGAAGAGCAGAATTCAACTAAGACTTAAAGACTAAGCCTGCCTGAAGACATTGTTGAGTGTTCTAGCTAGCTATCAGGGAGGGATAATGATGCTGCATGAAGTTAATATGACAGTCCCTAATACTGCTCCTGAAAAGTTGAGTCTGCTTGATAAATAGGGGTATTTTACTCTAGAGTTTGTTTTCTTATTATTGCCACCAAGGTTATTGCTGGAGTTCAGTGCCAGCACTACAGATCAATGTTCCCAGTGACATTTTCCCCCTTTCTTTCCTATTTTATTTGATAGGGTAGAGAGAACTTGAGAGGGGAGGGAGAGAGAGAAAGACAGACTCCTGAAGCTCTCCCTCACAACTGTGAAGTCCCCTCCCCACAGATGGGGAGCAGGTCTGTGCACATGGTAATGAGTACACTTAACTGGGTGTCAACCACCTGTTCCCCTCTAGAGTTTATTTTATAGTTGATCAAACTGAGACTAGGAATGGACTGAGAAGACTCTTCAGGCTTAATAACTCATGAAGTGTGGATTAAAAGTTCCAATCCAGTTCTCCTAAAGTCAAATCTTACCTTTTTTTACACTATACCCAGTTGTCTGTGAAAATGTGGCACTCTGACCAATAAAGGCATAGTTACAAAGCAGAGGGAACTAGGACCCCAAAGTTATCCTGACTCCTATTCTACATTTTTCCAACTACCATTTCCCAGGAACTACCTTCCCACGAGGCTGCCTTATTCCTGGAGCAGATTACCACCATCATCAGCATTTTAAAATAAAGACTGCTGTTTATTCCAGCTCTTTAACTCTTGACCTAAATAGAATTTGACTTAGCTAATAACAGGATGCCCTAAAGGCTTCTGAGCTGGGTTTGGTTTGGGGCCTGTGCAGTGAAAAGTGAGATAAGGAAATATTTCAGTGTATACCAAGAACACCTTCCAGTGTGCTAGGGCTGGAACTCTTGGAAATAGGGTTGGGAGGAAGGTGGTTACATTACAGATGTCTATATGCTAGATGAGTTGCTGATTTGATCAGAAAAAAAAAATTGCTACTAGAATGAAATGTGTGTCTGTGATTTCACGAAGGCAATATAAACCAAATGACACCCAGTAGTGTGGAGTCCCTTTAAATTTACAGCCTATTCTTTATGGAGTGACTCACCAGATGAGAATACAGGATGGGAAAGAGTGTGGAGTGGGTAGAATGGTGTCTGTTTGTGTTCTGTGAGGGCTGAGATAAGGATAAACCATAGGAAATAAGCAACCATATAGAGAAATGGGCAAGAAAAGAGAAAGAAAAATATACAGTGAGCAAGGGATGAGGAAGATGGAGAATGAAAAAGAAAAATGTCGGATGCAGTAACAGAAATAGAAAAAAAGTATAAATGCTGGATATTGGTGCATATATTACCATGTGTGAAGTAGCTAGGTTCATGTCCTTGTTTCCCACCTTCAGGGTGGAATTTTTACAGGTGGTGGAGCAGTGCTGTAAGTATCTCTCTTTCTCCCTGTCTACTTCTTCCCCATATGAAAAACAAAGAAAGAAACAATGAATGAAAGAAAGAAAGAAGGGAAGAAAGACAAATGGCTGTCAGGAATGGTGAATCTCTGTAGACGCCAAACCCTAGTAGTAACCCTGGTAGCAAATAGTAAATATGTAAGTAGCAAAAATGAGAGAGAAAGGCACTTGGAGCAGTACAGATGGAGGCGCAGTGGTGGTGAGCAAGACAATGAATTGATGGAGGAGGTCTCCAAAGTTTAATTAAAGAGATAGAGTGAGAGGTAGAGAAAATTACAGAGACAGGCAAAAGAATGGGAAAAGAAAGCAGAAGGGAAAAAGAACACAACATAGGATGACAGAATCAATAATGGGGAAAATATTACAGAGATACAGTGTAAGAGACAAGGGTAGAAACAAATAAGCATTGGCACAGAGAGAACTGAACAGCTAATGAGAGAAACAAACAGAAACACTGGGTACTAAGAGAACGGCAAATGCCAGGAGAAATACCCATCCAGAGACCTGCATAGAGAGAAACACCGAATCACCATGCAGTAACTGGGGAAATTGGTGAGCAGAGCAAGTCTTCTCAAGGGGCAGCCAGAGACCCAAAGTCAGTTTTAGCTTCTGCTCCTGCTAGAAATTGCCTGATATGAGTTTGCAGTAACGAGATTCCTTTAATGAAAAATCTCCAACTCATAAATGGTATCTGCTAAAAGGGCCTCTTTTGCTTTCTTGAAAATGGAAGTGGGAGTTACTTAATATTGCTTTTCTGAGAAGCAGGTATATATGTCAAATAGGACCCTTTCTATCTTTTAAAAGAAAACCCCAAGCATCTCAAAGATCAGATGGTATTTTTTTATATAACTTGCTTCTCTTGGAGTGGACGTGTTTTGAATGTCTGTGGCAATCCTTTTCCCATTAGATTTTTGGATAACACTTACCACAAGGGAAATACAATTTCCTGGTCTGTGAATTGTTTATGTCCTCATCAAAATACATCTTTAACAATACCCAGGGCAATGATTTTCAAAAGAACTTTCTAATCTACAGAGCTAAAAAAAAATCCCTTTTATACTTTCCAGAGTGTGTACTCTGGAAATTTAGTTTACAGACTCATGTGTTTTGTTTAATACTTAAGATGAACTCTGATGCTGCTTAGATGCCCTTTGGAAGTAGTAAATTTAATTTTTTTACAACTTCACTAAAGGTATTATTTTTTTCCCATTTCACAGATAAGGAGACTAAGGTTAAGAAATGTTAAGTAATTTGGGAGAGGGGCTAAATTGTTAATATAATCTCAGACTTGAGATAGTTCACTCCATAGAGCATGGGTCTTACCATCTGAGAGGCCCTGGGTTTGAGCCCTGGCATCATATAAGAGCACCATGAAGGGAGTCGGGTGGTGGCGCTGCAGGTTAAATGCAAGTGGCACAAAGTTCAAGCACCAGCGTGAGGATTCTGGTTCAAGCCCTGGCTCCCCACCTGCAGGGGAGTTGCTTCACAAGTGGTGAAGCAGGTCTGCAGGTGTCTATCTTTCTCTCCGCCACTCTGTCTTCCCCTCCTCTCTCCATTTCTCTCTGACCTATCCAACAATGACAATAATAATAACTACAAAAATAAAACAACTAGGGCAACAAAAGAGAATAAATAAATAAATAAAAACTTAAAAAATAAAGAGTGCCATGAATAGTGCCCAGGCACTTTCTTGAATAATGGAGTATGATGAGTTATTTATTTCACCTTCTGTTTCCTTACTTTCTAAGAAAATGTAAAACAAACAAAAAAAGGGCCTGGGCTGCTGAGTGCTATTTCTGATGCACATTTATGACTCCCTGAGTTTTTCCCCTGGTATCCCATTAAAAAAAAGAAGAATGATATCTCTAATATAGGCAACACATAATATGTAGCATATACTGTGCTGTAACTTCTTCCCAATGTGCATTTTATAATAGCCCTTTGTGAGAGTTATGAGATTGAGAGAATTATGATATGGCTTCCCAAGACTAATTAACAAATATGTGGCATATTCAGAATTCAAACCATGTCTAATTCCAAAGCCTGTGCTCTTAATCAAGAAGTTCGCTGTGACTGTGTCTCATGGTTCTTGCTAGAAATCTCTCCCATCCATCTAGGTTTGAATTCAATGAAGGCAAGGACTGTATTTCAGTTACTAATAAATTTCCTTCAAAAGAAATTTAATTCCACCAGTGAATGGACCTGTGTCCCTCCCCAGGATGAGTACAGATAGCTGGAAATTTAGAAAAAATAAATAAATAGATGTTGAATCAATGAGCCGTTGAACCCAACACCTGCCAATCTTAGTGCATAGTTGATACTCCTGCCTATTAGCAGCATCACTCTGCTTTGAAGCTAAATGGCCCTCAGTTTGGTAGGTAGTTCTCAGTATGCTGACTTCTGTAATATTTTAATTTATTTTTATTTTTTAACCAGAGCACTGTTCAGCTCTGGCTTATGGTGGTGCGGTGTTGGTATGCTTCTAAAAACCCCTTCTGTTTCATTAGTTTAATCCCCCCTGCTTAACACTATTCTATTTACATAACCACTTCATTCTATTTACATAACCACTGTTAACAAGCACCACCCTCCCTCCAGGGCATTGGTGGTTCAGTGATAGAATTCTTGCCTGCTCCGCCCCCTCTCCTTGTCATACCCTGATTTTCACCAGTCACTTTTCTCTCCACCCTCTCTGCATCGCATCCTGTTCCCACACTACTGGGCTAGTATATTTATACGGACAAGATTGTTTGTAGTAGTTTAGTTTAGCTTAGCTTGGCTTAGATTGTGCTGCGTCCTGCATGAATAAAGAGATACTGCCTACAGCTCAACCATGAGTCCCTGGTCGTCTGTTACCCGCCCGTGAAGCCAGCCCGGCGAAAACAACATATGGCGCCTACAACGTGGGACCGAACCTGTGCAACTCCCAGATAAGTGAAGACTTTGCCTACCTATGCACTATGGTCTTCTCTTCTGTTTATGAAGAGGTTTGCCAAAGCCTCTACTGTTTCATCATGAGACAGTTACTCTGTCTCTGGAACATTTTTCCCTGGGCCACACTTTGTTTCGTTGACTGGGAACTTTGGTTTCTTGTGACCCTAATCATAGAGCTTGGGAGATGCACTGAGATTTCTCCTTGGACTTTCTGGATTCCCTCGCCCATGTTTCCTGAGGAAAAGGACTACATTTTGCTCCGGGCCACAATTGGTTCTTTATGACCATGATCGTAGACCTTGGGATATGCATGGGGATTTCCACTGGGACTTTCTGGACTTCTTCTCGAATGTTTCCCATGAAGAAGGTCTACTCTAGTTTGAGGAGCATTCTCGAGTACCCTGGCAGTCCCCAAGAATGGAGACACATGGTTAGTTCTACTCTCCTGATTGGATTCTTTTTTCGATGGGAAGATGCTTTTAAAAATGGGTGCCTGAAGCAATCCTGCAGGAACAGTCAGAAGCACCCCAAATGGAATTTCGAGGAGCTTTTTGGACTAGGACGCCCTCCGGGGACTCTTGATGCTACATGGTGAGATCTGTTTCCTTTGATTTCTCTTTTACATCTTGGCATAAATCTGAAATGTTTAATCCTCAAAACAGTATGAGTTATGGGCGGGGCAGATAGTGCAATGATTATGTTAATTATTCTCATGCCTGAGGCTTCTACTATGGTTCTTCTGTTTACCTTTCCACATTTTATTGAGTTTAAACTGTTTAAACAACCTTAAAATCATACTAGAAAGGACTTCCAATTATAATGGAGTTATCAATTATAGTAAACTTCTATTCTGCTACAAGGTTTGTTTGACAAGTAAGTGAATTTCAGCTGTCAAGTCTTCACATGAAAAAGCATCTACTCAAATGGAATTCCCGGAAATCCATTTGGATCCTGTTCTCTGACATCGCCCACAAGATGGAATGACTACAACACACCCCCAGAAACCAATGATGTGACCTGGAACGACCTGAAGAAACATTCACAGACTCCAAAGATCACTTTCTACAGAAAAGCTGAATTCCGGTGGCCGACATTCCCCATCAAGACAGATATGCAGCGTTTCATCCCTTGGCATTTTCTTCTGTGGTCAGCTACTTTGGACTGACACCTCCATCGGACTTACTGGTACATGCTGCTGTGTTTCTCAAAGACTAACTTCAGCCAATTGCCTTGAGACTTTATAGACCATGTCTCTCTCCTGCAGGCTCTGTCCCCAGAGTCAGAAAACTCTCCCTCCTTAATAGGTTATGCCCACAGAAGTAGGAAACGCCCTTTGAGGCAAGAGATGTCCCCAAAGGCATGAAGCGCTCCCAGAGGCAAGAAATGCCTTCGCCTGCTAGACCTCGCCCTTTGAGGAAGGAAACATTCCCATTGGCATCACACTGGTTATTGCTGCTCGCCTATTTTGTTTTCCATGTCTTATGCCAGTCTTTTGAAAACGCCTGTCCAATATAGGTTTCTGTGCACCCCACAATCCTGATACAATGGCCATTAGTTAAAAAGAAAGGGGGAATTGTTGGTATGCTTCTAAAAACCCCTTCTGTTTCATTAGTTTAATCCCCCCTGCTTAACACTATTCTATTTACATAACCACTTCATTCTATTTACATAACCGTTGTTAACAAGCACCACCCTCCCTCCAGGGCATTGGTGGTTCAGTGATGGAATTCTTGCCAGCTCCACCCCCTCTCCTTGTCATATCCTGATTTTCACCAGGCACTTTTCTCTCCACCCTCTCTGCATCATATCCTGTTCCCACCCTACTGGGCTAGTATATTTATATGGACAAGATTGTTTGTAGTAGTTTAGTTTAGCTTAGCTCTGCTTAGATTTTGCTGCATCCTGCATGAATAAAGAGATACTGCCTACAGCTCAACCATGAGTCCCTGGTCGTCTGTTACCCACCCGTGAATCCAGCCTGGCGAAAAAAACAGTGCGGGGATTGAACCTGGAGCCTCATGTATGAGAGTCTATTTGCATAACCATTATGCTATCTATCCTCTGCCCTGCAATATTTTTTTTTTCCTGCTCAAGGAAAATATATAATTTCAGTATCTAACTCTTTTGTCCTAATAAGGAAAATTAAATATTTTTGGAAAAATGACCAAGAGAGTGGCCCTTAGGAAAACCTTACTTGAGAGAGGAGAGAGAAGAGAGGAGGGAGGGAGGGAAGGAGGGTGAGAGAGAGAGAGAGAGAGAGAGAGAAAGAAAGAGAGAGATAGAGACCCTATGAATCCACATCCATTCCTTCAGCAGGTTCAGACTTCAACATAATTTTTAAATCTCAAATGGAAGAAAGAAATTTGATTCATGTTCACTACTACACAGAGGAAGCAGGGATACAATAGTTGCTTTCATTAGAAGACTGCTCTGATCATGCCCAATTTACACTTCGACTTTGTTCTGATTTTAATTAGCAAAGCAAAACTGGATCTAATTTAATTATATACACACTTTTTTAAACTAGCACCTAAGAACTTCACGGTGAATTTTGGTTGATATTAAGTAAGAATCCCGTTTTATCTATAGGTTTCAGGAATGAACAGTGTAAAGTAAATGTCTTGGGCCATGGGTCTTTTTCTACTGAGACACTTATTTTTCCAATTGCACCACTAAATGCCAAATTCTAATTGTTCTCTACTTGTAATAAAACTCCTCCTCAGATCTCTACCCCACTAGGGATAGATAGAAAACAGGCTGGGGGTATGGATCAACCTGCCAACACCCATGTCCAGCAGAGAAGCAATTACAGAAGCCAGACCTCCCACCTTCTGCACCCCATGAAGATTTTTGGAACTTACTCTCTAAAGGATAAAGAATAGAGAAGCTTCCAATGGAGGGAATGGAATATGGAACTCTTGCGGTGGGAATTGAATGGAATTGTACCCTTCTTCTTTTTTTTTTAGTTTATTTTTTATTTAAGAAAGGATAAATTAACAAATCCATAGGGTAGGAGCAGAACAACTCCACACAATTCCCACCACCCAATCTCCATATCCCACCCCCTCCCCTGATAGCTTTCCCATTCTCTATCCCTCTAGGAGCATGGAACCAGGGTCGTTGTGGGTTGCAGAAGGTGGAAGGTCTGGCTTCTGTAATTGCTTCCCTGCTGAACATGGACGTTGACTGGTCGGTCCATACTCCCAGTCTGCCTCTCTCTTTGCCTAGTAAGGTGTGTCTCTGGGGAAGCGGAGCTCCAGGACACATTGGTGGGGTCTTCAGTCCAGGGAAGCCTGGCCAGCATCCTGATGACATCTGGAACCTGGTGACTGAAAAGAGAGTTAACATACAAAGCCAAACAAATTGTTGAGCAGTCATGGACCCAAAGCTTGGAATAGTGGAGAGGAAGTGTTAGGGGGATACTCACTGCAAACTCTAGTGTACTTCTGCTTTCAGGTATATATTTTGCAGTAGTTTCTGGATACATGTGAACATAAGCTCTCTCTCACAGAAACTGGTGTATATCTAGGTTTTGGGACTTTGTTAGAATGTGAACCACCTGGGATGGAATTAGAGAATACTGTGAAAGGAAAGGTCTCACCTGAGTAATGAAGCTGATGGACTGTTATTCCATATGTGAAGTCTCTGGACACAGTCTGAGCTGAAGCATATTGATGTGGCAATCATTGTGTTGACTAGGTTGTGATCAGCAGATGCAATATTATTTGATATGGATTGGGAGAGGCATACGGGAAAGTGGGCCCTATCCATAGGTCCCAGGACTGGGGGAAGTAGAGGCTCTAGTGGAGATGTGAGGTTCCTGCTGTCTTAGGGTTCCAAAGACAATGGATAGTTAATGTTATCATCACATTATTTGGTAATTGGTTTAACTTTGAAAAGTCCTTTTGTTAGGGTTTGCTGTACAGTACCCAGTATCTTGTATATAGCTTTGCTATAGGTTGCTTCTGATCTATGTGGTCTAGGCTTTTGAAATAGTCTGCATATCAAATACACAGCCTATATATTAAAAAGACTTAGTCTGTGTTTTGAAAAACTTCAAGACATACAATTAATTTTCCCCCTCTCATATTAATTAACTAGTGATTTATATGACTACACTTTCCTAGGAGTGTACATAAACACCATTCCCACCACCAAAAGACTGTGATCCATCCCTCCCAAACAGTCCCACCTCCCACTGGCCCAGGAAGCTGCATGTCTATCCCTCACCACAGGGTTTTTACTTTGGTGCCCTACTTACAATTTGGTCAGGTCCTGCTTTTAGTTTCCCTTTCAGATCTTCTTAGTCAACTTCTGTTGATGAGTGGGATCATCCCATACTCATCTTTATCTTTCTGACTTAGCTCACTTAACATAATTCCTTCTAGCTCTGTCCAAGATGGGTCAGAGAAGGTGGGTTCATTGTTCTTGATAGCTGTATAGTATTCCATTGTGTATATATACCACAGCTTTCTCAGACACTCATCTGTTGTTGGGCACCTGGGTTGCTTCTGTTGCTATGCTTCACATTGGTTTGGTCTCATCCCTCCGCCTCTGGGAGATTGTGGTTTAGCCCCTGTTAGTTTCACGCTTCCCCTTCTCCCTGCCCCCTACCCGACGTACTTCCTGGGTTCCTGATGTGGCCTCTGGAGGAGAAAGATGCAGGACAGATCTGTGTGGTGATTAGTTTTAGGTTATTTTTTGAATTGTTGCTCCTTAATAAAGAAACACAGCTTCTCTACCCAGCCGTGTGACCACGAGTCTCTGTCTACCGCCGCGAAGCTAGCCGGGCCTACTAGTGCCCCGAACTCTTAACGACATATGGTGCCCACGTGGTCCTGACCTGCTCATCCCCTCAGATAAGTGAAGACAATTTGGCTATCTACTATGGGCTGCTTTTCTGCTTGTGAAAAGGTTTCCAAAGGCCTCTGCCCTTTTTCCACGAGACTGTTTCTGTGTTTCTGGAACATTTCCCTCTGGTTTCTGCCTGCTTCCCGCCTGCAGGGGCGGCACTTGGCGCAGGGCGTTGCGTGCGGGCTCCCTCCACACTGCTCAGCTGCTGGGAGTAGGTCAGCAGACATGGCGGACAGGGCTGCAGCCTATCCTGGCCGCCACCTGGGGGCACCTCAGCCCGTGCCTTCTGCACGGCTGGCCCGCCTGCCATCCTGCTATGAAGTCTGGGCAGATCCCGGACCACCAGGAGACCGAGGTCTCCCTGCCAAATCTGGGGCCCCTGGCCAAGATCCCCGACTCGGCTCTGAAGTCAGAAAAGCTAGAATACACAGAGATTCGTCCAGAGATCACAACCTACAATTACTGGAGCTGAAGTTGCACAAGATTCCACTTCTGGACAATGCACTCCCCAAATCGCTAAGACAGTACAGATCTAAATTCGTGTTTAAAATGACATGTCTTTGTAACAAAGATTTCTCTCCTTCTGTATTAAAGACCATGTTTACGTGTGTGTTTAAAGTTTGGTAAACATTAACTTTAAGGTTAAAAATGTAACTTTAAGGCTATATTCTTACCAGACAGAGTTAAATGAAAAAGGTTTTCAACATAGTTCCCATAAGGGTAAAATTAACTTACATTTAAAGTCTGAGGTAAAAATTAGTTAAAAATCAATATATTTTAACTAAGTTGGTGTAAAAAAAAAAAAAACCTGTGCACACCTAGGGTGTGTCTCCATCTTAAATGGGTGTAACCAAAGGTTAAATAGACTTGTTGATATGTAAAACTCTCGATTACCTTCTCAATTAGAAATGGTAGATTACACAATGGTTATGCTAATGATTCTCATGCCTGAGGCTTTTTTTTTCCATGGTTCTTCTGTTTACCTTTCCACATTTTATTGTTTAAACTTTAAACAACCTTAAAATCATACTAAAAAAAAAAAAGACTTCCAATTGTAATAGAGTTATCAAGTGTGGTAAACTAACCTGCTACAAGTTTTGTTTCATAAGTAAGTGAATTGCACCTGTCAAGTTCTCTATAGAAAAGCGGAATTCCAAGGGCTGACATTCCCCATCGAGACAGACATACAACAATTCACCAACTGGCAATTCTTCAGTGGACATCTGCTTTGGACTGATACTTCCACTGACTTACGTGTACACCTCTTGGACACTTTATACAACTTTACAGCAGCTTCCCTTTATGCTGCTGGGTTTCTCAAAGACTGACTGCAGCCAGCTGCCTTGGGACTCTAGGCCATACCCCCGCCCCCATGCTATGTAATGCCCGTCGAGGCAAGTAATGCTCCCCAGAGGCAAAAGATGATCCCAGAGGCAGGAAATGTTTTTTTAGCTGATAAAGTCTTGCCCACAGAGGCAAAAACGCCCCCCTCAGGCCTACCCTTGGCAGCACACTGGTTCTTATTGCTCACTTACATGTTCTTCCATGTTTGTGCCAGTTTCGTTTTTGAAAATGCCTGTACAATATAGGTTTCTGTTCACCCCACACTCCTGATACTATGGTCATTTAGTTAAAAAGAAAAGGGGGAATTGTTGCTATGCTTCACATTGGTTTGGTCTCATCCCCCCACCTCTGGGAGATTGTGGTTTAGCCCCTGCTAGTTTCATGCTTCCCCTTCTCCCTGCCCCCTACCCAATGTACTTCCTGGGTTCCTGACGTGGCCGCCAGAGGAGAAAGATGCAGGACAAATCTGTGTGGTGATTAGTTTTAGGTTATTTTTTGAATCGTTGCTCCTTAATAAAGAAATACAGCTTCTCTGCCCAGCCGTGTGTCCACGAGTCTCTGTCTACCACCGTGAAGCTACCCCGGCCTACTAGCACCCCGAACTTTAACGACATGCTTTCAGGTTTTAGCTATTATGAATTGTGCTGCTATGAACATAGGAGTACACACCTCTTTTTGGTTGGGTGTTATGGAGTCCTTGGGGTATAACCCCAGGAGAGGAATTACTGGATCATATGGAAGATCCATGTCTAGCCTTGTGAGAGTTTTCCAGACTGCTCTCCACAGAGGCTGGACCAATTTACATTCCCACTAGCAATGCAAAAGGGTTCCTCTGTCCCCACAGCCTCTCCAGCATTTGTTGCTGCTGTTCCTTTTGATGTATGCCATTCTTACAGGAGTGAGGTGGTATCTTAGTGTTGTCTTAATTTGCATTTCTCTGACAATCAGTGGCCTAGAGCAGTTTTTCATATGTTTGTTAGCCTTTTGGATCTCCTCTATAGTGAATGTTTTGTTCATATCCTCTGCCCATTTTTGGATGGGGTCATTTGCTTTTTTGGTGCTAAGTTTGCTGAGCTCTTTAAATATTTTGGTGATTAGTTTCTTGTCTGATATATGGTATGTGAAGATCTTCTGCCATTCCGTGAGGGGTCTCTTTGTTTGTTTAATAGTTTCTTTGGATGTGCAGAAGATTTTCAATTTGATGTAGTCCCATTGGTTTGTTTCTTGCAATTGGGTTTGATTCATCAAAGATGTCCTTGAGGTGTAGGTGGGAAAGTGTTTTACCAATGTTTTCCTCTAAGTATTTGATTGTTTCTGGTCTGACATCCAGGTATTTGATCCATTTGGAGTTGATTTTTGTTTCTGGTGAGAATTGTACCCTTCTTATCCCACAATCTTGTTGATCAATATTAAATAACTAATTTAAAAAAAAAGTTCAATTTGGGATATTTACATAGAAGTAGTGCACCCTCTTCCAGCTGTTTAATTCATGCTGGTTAGTGGCAAACCAGTCAAAAGTTTGACCCAGCTTTCTGTTCCTGATTCTTTTCCCTCCTATTCATTGCTTGATGCAAAAAATACATGGGTCTGTCCATGGAAACATGAAAACGTTTCCAAAGTTTCCTTGGATACCATCCCTTTTCACTCACTTCTCACTGCATGAACCTTTTCAATACTTAGACTCTTCCTACAGCAATCATGAAGGGAATGTTCTTCCAGTAACTGAACCTCTAGGCAACCTGATATTACTATGGGAATAATATTGAGTTGTTGGAAAAGTCATACACATGTTTGCAAGAAAAATGTGAAAAAATACATAGTGACTTTTCCAACAACTCAGTGGTAACCACCAGTTAGTAGCATTTTGCACAAGGCTCTTTATTTATTCTGGATCAGGATCTTTAAATATGTATTTCATTTAATAATATAAATATATGTGTTACTTAATAATAACAGTATTTTATAGGAAAGTTCCCCTCCTTTTTTGTTTGTTTGTTTTTTAAGTTTTATAGGTTAAAAATAAGCCTGTGACAGGCCAAGTAAATTGCCAAACATCACTGAATAGGTATTCGTAACAGTAAGATTCAACCTGGTCAGGTATCTAGTGTCTACGAATATTCTCCTTTTTTATTCTTCTTTTTATTTTCTCAATGTTTTATTTTATGTGTCCCACTAGATAGAAATAGAGACAGAAATTTCATCAGCACTATGGAATAGAACCTGAGCCCAGGCTTCTAAAGCTCTACCACTGTGCACTTCCCAGGCCTCTTCTACTCTTGTTTTTGCCTCACCTAGAGCTTGAGTTAAGTCAAGCTGGTCCATAAAACCAGCTGTGAACTATGCTGATGACTTGGTTTCCTTATTTATAAAACAGGCACTGTGATATTTCTTTTAAGCAGTATTTCTTAGAAATAAATGAGTTGAGAGGCCAGGCAATGGCATACTCTGTTAAGCACTGGAAATGGCAGTGGATTTGTAGTGCTAATACAGAGCCCCAGTGATAACCGTGGTGGCAATGAAAAGAAATGGGAAAAAAGGAAGGATGGAAGGAAGGAAAGAAAGAATGAAGGAAGAAAAGGAGGAAGGAAGAAATGATAGAAGTAAGAAAAGGAAGGAAAGAAGGGAGGAAGGAAGGAAGGAAGAAAAGAAGGCAGGATAAAAGAAGGAAGGAAGAAATGACAGAAGTAAGAAAAGGAAGGAAAGAAGGAAGGAAGGGAGTTGATGGCTATAAAACCTATGACATTGAGTTATTCACATAACATGAGTAAAAAATGAAATGAAATAAAATTAGAAATCACTGGAAATACTTTATATCTCCCCTAAAAGGAGAATTTGACTATAACTTCTCAGTAAAGAACAGATCATTTCTTGCACATCTATATGAATTACCCATTGTCATGTACATAAAGAAAAGTACTGGGATGGATGTTGTATTCATCTAAGAAGCTGGAATTCAAAACCACATTTCTTGACTCTGTGCTCTTTTCCCCCACAAAAATATGACCTTTCTACATTAAAAAGAAAAATAACCAACAAAAGCAGTGTATGAAAAATATGTCTTTCTATCATTTTGCCCATCATCCCATTTATCCTAATGCCTTTGCTCAAATTTTCCTGCCCGCTGCCTACAATGCAAAGTAACCAGCCTTCTTTCTTCTAACACTGCATCTAGATTTTGGGATTTCTTATGGGCAATTTAAAAATGGCAAATGATGATGGAATGTTCAATCATACACTGAACTGCCCCCCTAGCATGAAATACAGCACATAATGTTTAACTGTTTCTCTGCTGGTGCTCACTGAGTAAGCTATAGTATCTTAAATGTACACAACTAAGAGAATACAGACTGTAAAGACTAAGGTTCCCCACTACCTCTGGGAGAAGAAAGAACTTTTTACCTTGTGATCAGTAGTTTTGTGCTTCAGTTAACAGGATCACCATAAAACCTTTCAGCCCATAGCAATATGCCAGCTGTTGTAGTGGAAAGAAAGATGAGTACATTGTGGGCCTTTGCCTTACCTGGACTCATTCCAAACTGTCCCTTTAGAGAACTGGAAATAAGTGCTGGGGAAAAAAAGAAAAGGAAGCTCAGATATGTGCCCTGTTGCTTTGCAGAATTTCTGGCAAAGGACTTGGACTGGAACCAATCTGAAATGCCACCAGCAGCCAAGAGACCCTGGACCTTTAAATCATGATCTTCCTGGCCTTGCATCTGTTTCCCCAAATCCCCCATCTGTTCATTTGTGAGACCCTCAAACTGTTACTCCTTTCCAAAGGATAATACTCAGTGGTTTCTAGAAGCTAAGGAAACCATTTAAACAGAGTCTCTATGTATGCACTCACATGTGGTTTTACTAATTTGCTTACAATGAGTGTGTTGTTCTTGTGGGTAAAGCGACACCACTGGGGGCAGAGAGACACCTCTCTGCATAGGGTGCCTGTCATGCATGCACCCAGATTCAGACCGTCGTACCATATGGAAGGTACTAAAATGCCAGAGAAAACGTTGTTGCTGTGGTATCTCTTACCATCTCCATGTGAATAAAAAGAGCAGCCTAGCCGGTAGTGGTGAAAATGTAGATGTAAGAATCCCAGAGTGGAACAGGATGGACAAATGATACCTTTATCATTAATTAGATAGGTGTTAAGTGGCCAAATGAAAAGAGAATGGTAAGCGCATAGTGGCACACCTGGTTGAATGTACATGTTATAATGCACCAGGACCCAGGTTTGAGCCCCTAGTCCCCACCTGCAGTGGGAAAGCTCTGTAAGTGGTGAAGCAGTGTTGCAGGTGTCTGTCTTTTTTCCTGTCTCTTCCTTCACTCTTAATTTCTGACTGTCTATATCCAATAAAAAAAAAGAAAAAAAAACTTAAAGAAAAGAGGGAGAGAGAGAAAGAGAGAGAGAGAGAGACTGGTAAGCAGTCAGTACATATCAACTGTTACTAAAAAGGAGACCTGGAATCTTCCTTGATCAAAAATATTCCCTGCCATTGTACATAGCAACTAGTACACAGCACTTCAGATCCAAGTCCCAACTTCTTCCAAAATAACCACCACCACAATACCAATAATAAAACCAATAGCTATTTCTCATAGAGAAATTAGCATACGTTAGTAATTTTAAATATTTATTTATTTATTCCTTTTTTGTTGCCTTTGTTTTTTATTGTTGTAGTTATTATTGTTGTTGTTATTGATGCCATCGTTGTTAGATAAGACAGAGAGAAATCAAGAGAGGAGGGGGAGACAGAAAGGGGGAGAGAAAGATAAACACCTGCAGATCTGCTTCACTGCTGATGAAATGACTCCCCTGCAGGTTGGCAGCCAGGGATCCTTATGCTGGTCCTTATGCTTTGCATGGCCTGCGCTTAACCTGCTGTGCTACCACCTGATTTCCCATGTTAGTGATTTTAAGTGTTCTTTAAAAATAGTGTCTCATAGTTGAGGAGGTAATACAGTGGAAGAACGTAGAATTTCTATGTATGAGATCTCCAGTCAGTTCCTGGTACTGCTTATACCAGAGTGATACTCATGTGTGTCCTCTCTCTTTCACTCTCTTTCTCTCTCTCTTTCCCAATAAGAACTTTTAAATATATATTAAATTATCAAAAATAGTCTGATGAGGCAGATACTAGTCCTAGATAATAGTGGTACTATCCCTGTTTCTACATATTTGCAAATCCAAAGAGCAGAGAGCTTTACTGACTTAGTCCAAAGTCACAAATGCCCTCCCAACAATTTCTTCAGCTTCCTCTGAAAAGTGATGTCTTCCAATCTTTCACTGTGGGAAGCCCCCCCCCCCCCAACAGCTGCTCTGTGTGGCCCAGCATGCTACAATGTCCAGCTTAAAGGTTCTGTTTTCCAAAGGCAATGGGGAGGTTTGGTAGGGAATGATGCCAAAGTCTCAGCTTTCTAACCAAGACTCTCTACTCTAAAACCATAACTCCACATCTATCAGGCTGAGGCTTGAGAGTGTTATTAGAAAAAACACTAGGCATAATTCCTTCCAGGAAAGGGCTCTTTGCTCCACGATTCATTAAGACTTCCCCTCTCAGAACTGCCTCTAGCTGAGGTGCCAGGGGCTTATTTTCACAGTAGTGCAAGAACATTTCTTTGTCCTCCAGCAATAGGGGTTCCAATGAAGACTTTTGATTTCCATTTTCCCCTCTAAGAAGAAGGCTCAGAAGTAAAATGTTCACTAGATATTTATTGACTTCTCCCCACCCCTTTCTCAGTATGTTCGACCCCAACAAACCTCCTTAATCACAGGGAAATCAAACTCTTAAGAACTGGAAGCACTAAATGGAACCCAGGTCACATCAGATCGATGGGGTTTACAGTCAACAGTATTTATACACCTTTCCCATATTTGGGAGCTACTCTTCCCTGATCCAGCTTTTTGGTCCTTTTTCCAGCCATGACATCATCTTCACAGACAATAACTTGGATCCACCTGCATATCAGATTTCAGGCTCAGGGGAAGAAAGAGACAGAGAGGGAGAGGGAGAGGGAGAGGGAGAGAGAGAGAAAGAAAAACTAGTACAGCCACAGGCCCTTTGGAATACAACTAAAATATGTCTACTAGCTATCTACAAAATGGAGACCCCCCCCCAACTCTTCATCTGCACTATTCCATCCTTTAGGTTTATGATTAGTCAACAATTTATTTGGCTTTATATGTTAACTCTCTTTTTAGCCACCAGGTTCCAGATGCTACCATGATGCCAATCAGACTTCCCTGGACGGACAGCCCAACCAATGTGTCCTGGAGCTCTGATTGCCCAGAACCCCACCCCACTAAAGAAAAAGAGATACAGGCTAGGAGTACCTGTCAATGCCCATGTTCAGCATGGAAGCATTTATAGAAGCCAGACCTTCCACCTTCTGCATCCCACAATGACCTTGGGTCCATACTTCCAGAGGGATAAAGAATAGGAAAGTTATCAAGGTAGGGGATGGGATAGGGAGTTCTGGTGGTGGGAATTGTGTGGAGTTGTACCCCTCTTATCCTATGGTTTTGTCAGTGTCTCTTTTTATAAATACAATAAATAAAAAAAGGACTGGAAGTACCAAGAAGGAGGGTTGCCAGACATACAGAATACGATGGAAGACAAGATGGTTTCAGGAGTGGGGGAGAATCACACACTGGTGAAGTAACCATGAATGCAGTTTAGAATTGAGCAGATGACACACTTAAGAAATCGAACAAACTCATCTTTCAACAGCCATGGCTCACTGGCGCTATGTTAATACATATAGCCTCTTTTTTTTGCCCTTTCAGGTCGCTTCCTCAAGTAAATGGCAGATTTTATTCCTTGGTTTTGCCTGATTACACCTCTGGAGTAATCCAGATTCCATTTTCTGAGTGTTCACACAATCTTACTACAATCTCTACTATCTCTTGTGCTAGGAAATCAGTGGCTCTTCTGTACTGTTATTCGAAGAGAAGTAACTTCACCAGCTCACAGGAATACCTACTCTCCTGTACTTTTAACGTTTGTACACTTTGGACATTTAAAATTTACATTTTGTTTTACTCTCTCTGAGTGTGGTGGTTTATATATAGATTGGATTTTATACCTACTTGAAGCTATATTCTCAGTAGAGCTAACTAAGCCTTGGATGTTTTCTGTTTCTTACAGTTTCATAGAAGAGGCTTCTTCTGTTAGGAAAAGTCTCATCACACGTTCTCAGTAAGACTGATTGATGAGAAATAAGCCCATCCATTAGGACCTAGGAAAATACTGGTTTTAGCTAAGGGGTCTAGAGTCCTGGAGCTGTATACCTAAAGTTGCAAAGACAGTGACTAAATCAGGAAACTCATCACTTTTCATTAGGAATTTTACTAGAGAGGGAGAAATGTTAGGGGAAGATGACAAGAGGCTCTGAACTTCAAATCCATCAAAACTTTAAGAAAGAAGAGGAAAAAGGAAGAACATTTAAAAGTAGTAATAGGTGTAGGTGTGACTTAGGAAGAGAAAGCAGGACCATAGGAAAAAAATAGGCAAATTTATATAGATAGTTATAGAAATAATAGCTCAACCATATCTGTGACCTTGGGAGAAGTACTTCAGTTTCCAATGGAGGAATTTGTGGACACAGAACTCTGGTGGTAGGAATGGTGTAGAATTAAACCCCTGCTGTCTCATAATTTTGTAAATCAATATTAAATCACTAATTTAAAAAAGGTGGGTTGGGCGGTAGTGCAGCGTGTTAAATATACATAGCACAAAGTGCAAGGATGGTTGTAATGATACGAGTTCAAGCCCTGGGCTCCCCACCTACAAGGGGGGTCGCTTCACAGGTGGTAAAGCAGGTCGGCAGGTGTCTTATCTTTCTTTACCCCCTCTGTCTTCCCTTCCTCTCTTGATTTCTCTCTGTCCTATCCACCAACAATGACAACAATAATAACAACAACAATAAACAACAATGACAACAAAAGGGAAAAATGGCCTCCAGGAGCAGTGGATTTGAGTGCAGGTACCTAGCCCCAGCAATAACCATGGAGGCTATTTTTTTAAATTTAAAAAATAAAGAATTTCACCATCATGTCTTCATGCACAACTGACATTTGATCTTGGTTTCTAGGGTTTCATCTACATTGAGTCCTTCAAAAGTGAATTGATCATCACATATTGATGATATTTCCCAGTCCCCCTAAATTCTCAGGAAATTTTTGACAGGTTATTCTGAAATTAGACTGATGGAACTGACACTTTGGGGATTTAGCTTCAGTTTATAGTAGTATCGTTGAATGTTCTTTCTAGCTCCTAACAATCAATTATTTTAACCTTAACAAAAAAGCCTATAAAAATCATCATTACAGTCATAGAAGTAGAAACTCAAGAAAAGCTAATGATCTTACCTGCTGAAACATCTGGTCAACACAAGCCTGAATATGTACTCAAGTCTTCTACAGCCCAGCTAAAGGCTTTTTAAAAATAATTGTTTGGGATTGGCAAAAGAGCTCTGGGGCATAATGCTCTGCTTTACCATTAAAGTGAACCTGGTTACAACCCATTCCCCAACACACTGTAGGAGGCTTCAGTGTTGTATTTTTTTGTTTGCTTGTTTTGTTTTCCTTTTATCTCTCCATGTCCCTGCCTTACTGGCTCACTTTTCCTACCTAAAAACCTAATTACAGACTGAAAAATTTCCAGAGATGATCAAAACAAACAAACAAGCAAAAGTCATTATTTTGCCTTTCTTTCATACATCTTCCATTGTGTGCTCTTGTAAACTTTTGGAAAGAAATGTCAGAAGGAACTTCTTTTTTTCTCCTTTATTGGGGGATTAATGTTTTACATTTGACCGTGAATACAATAATTTGTACATGCATAACATTACTCAGTTTTCCACATAACAGTACAACCCCCACTAGGTCCTCTGTCATCCTTTCCCAGGACATGTACTCTCTGCTCACCCACCTACCCTCCCCAGAGTCTTTTACTTTGGTGCAATACACCAACTCCAGTTCAGGTTCTACTTGTGCTTTATCTTCTGATCTTGTTTTTCAACCTCTGCCTGTGAGTGAGATCATCCCATATTAATTCTTCTGTTTCTGACTTATTTCACTCAACATGAATTTTTTAAGGTCCATCCAAGATCGGCTGAAAATGGTGAAGTCACCATTTTTTATAGCTGAGTAGTATTCCATTGTGTATATATACCATAACTTGCTCAGCCACTCATCAGTTGTTGGACACCTGGGTTGCTTCCAGGTTTTGGCTATTACAATTTGTGCTGCTATGAACATAGGTATACACATATCTTTTTAGATGGGTATATTGGGTTCCTTAGGATATATCCCCAGGAGAGGAATTGAAGGATCATAGAGTAGGTCCATTTCTAGCTCAGAAGGGACTTCTTAAAGTTATGAAAACCATCATCATTGAAACTGCTACATGGGGATAGAAGGGACTCATAGGACATAAGAGGTCCAGCCACCAACCTATTGATTTTGAATTCAGGGCCACTAGCGACCCAATGGTTTGAGATTCCATTTCTTGCATGGCATCAATAGGCAAAGCTACTTTACTGATAAATAAATCAGTATTCCGACAATTAGAAATAAGACTTCCATTATTGCTGCATCTTCTTTCACTTTTGTATGTGTTTTTAGTCAACCTCAACCATAACTAGACAAATGGAAAGAAACACATAGTTAGGATATGCCAAATATTTGCATCCCAGAGTTTAATGTAACAGCAAGAAAGAATGGATAATTTTAGCCAGAAACAGTGCCAGAGAATGTTCCCAAAGGACCTTTTCTACTTGGGAAGCACTAGCTGGGAGGCCCTGATATATTCCAGGCAGATGAATCACAACAGACTAGTTGTGTCGACTGGCAGAAGTCTGCCCCAAAAAGTTGGATAATGGAAATCTTGGTAGACTGCTGCGCTATTCCTTTCCTTATGTTGCTAATACAGGCTTAGGATAAAGGATAGAACAATGGCTATTATTTGTAGTGACTAAATTTTATTGAAAATGATCATAATAAAAGGTGATAATACTACTAGACTAGCATCTCAGGAGGCAATGACAGTCAGCTATAACCACATAGTCAGACTCAGTAGAGAGTCTACCAAATTAACAGAGAAGGAAGTAAGAAATGATAGCTACTTCTGGAGGAAAAAATCATTGTCTGACTCTTCCATGGGGAGGCCTCTTCCTGGGAAAAAATGTTAGGGCTTACCCGCTCTGTTGTGCACCAGATATGGGGGGCCCAGAAGGAATGTTACAGGGCAGTAGGGGTGCGCAACTGTAGCAAGAGATGCCTTATGTAGCAAGAGATGCCACCAGAGATCACCAGGGTAATGTTTCATGCACAAATCCGTTCATTGAACAGCAAAGCAAGGTTTATAAGTGGTCACAGGAAGACGTGACATGTGTATACCATATATGGTAGGGAGGCAAAAGGGCCTGGGGGAGGGTCAGGACTTTTCCAGTAATTGTTGAGCAAGAGTTTTAATAGGGTAAAGGAACAAGAAAGCAAGGTTATCAGTAACCAGCAGCTAGAGGGGGGGTCCTGAGGGCAGAAAAGATAGATCAGATGTGATCAAAGGAATGGAATGAGTAGGGGAGTAGGGGAGGGCTTTCAGGCAAAATAATGATTATGTAGATAATAAGGGAGTGGGCTATTGTGAGGCAAGGAGGCTGATAGAAGGAACTTTTTCCCCTGGTGGTCATTTTCTTCCATGCTTGATGTTAAGTAGAGAGAGACTGACAGAAAGGTTGTGCCATCCAGGCTCCTACTTTTCAATAGGAGGTCCCACACCATGCTCAACCATATCTTCACAATTTCCCTACAAAAAAACGTTAGGCAAATCAATAGAAAACAATGTAGTTCTACCACTGACCACCATTTCTTATTTTGGAACCCCAGGTTCCACCTCTGAATGAGACTTTATTAGTTACATCTACTCACTTCTTCATACTCTTAATTTCTATCAGCTAAGTAATAGTAAGTAATAGTAAGCTATTATGTGTTGACAAACTCAGTCAAGTTCACTGACACTGGAACACTTGCCAATAACTCATTGTGAGTTATGTAACAAGGGACATTTTCTAGATTATTCTGAACTTAAAAATTCCCATAGTCAGGGAAGCTGGAAGTTCCTGATACTTGTGTCTTATACTGGAAGCTTTTATAGTAGAGGAGGATTGAATGGCATTTTTAAGACAGACCTGAGGTTCCATAGGGACTGGCGTTATTTATAACCAGCCAAACTCTTTGTTCATACCAAAATATATGAAAAATTCTGAGTTTTCCATTAAATTTTTTTCTTCAATGCAAGACCAGGATTCAAAGATACTCTAAAGGGGCTTCTGAATAGTTGAAAACATTTCTAATATTTTTTGAAAGAAAGTGTTCTTGTTATAAATAGGACATTGATTAAATTCAAAATAGAACATTTCCTGTGACTGTAATGTATACAGTTTGTTTTCTGGATGTAGAGTCTTCTGTTGTGACCTCTGTGTCTTGTTCATGCTTAGAAATTAGAAAATACTTTTAGGGCCTGGGTAGTAGCATAGCAGGTTAAGAACACTTGGTACAAAGTGCAAAAACAGCAAGAGGATTATTCTGGTTCAAGCCTCTGGTTCCCCACCTGCAGGGAGGGGTCACTTCACAAGCGGTGAAGCAGGTCTGCAGGTATCTATCTGTCTTCCCTTCATCTCTCGATTTCTTTCTGTCCTATCCAACAACAGCAATAATAACAAAGACAACAAAAATGAAGAAAATAGCCTCCAGGAGAAAAAAAATAAAACAAAAAAAGAATGAACACTTTAAAAAGAAGATACTTTGATAAAATAACCTGAAAAGAAGAAGATTCTGTGAGTTGAGATATAGCTCACCCAATAGAGTATACTTTGTCATGCACATGAACTTGGACTCAAATCTCTGACTACTGTGTGGGAGCACCTGCATCGGTGCTTCTTGCATAGAAGCTTCACGAATGGTGGAGTGATGCTGTAGTGTCTCTCTTCTGTCCCTCTCTCCATCTCTTTCCTTCTCTGTCATTTTCTATCCAAAAAAAAAAAAGATTAAGAATCAGTCAGTCCTAGAGATAACCCTGGTGACAAAAAGAAGAAGAAGGAGGAGGAGGAGGAGGAGAAGAAGGAGAAGAAAGAAGAAGAAGAAGAAGAAGGAGGAGGAGGAGGAGGAGGAGGAGGAGGAGGAGGAGGAGGAGGAGCAGGAGGAGAAGGAGAAGGAGGAGGAGGGAAGAAGAAGAAGGGGAAGAAGAAGAAACAAACAAACAAACAGCAGGAGAGTCTGTGTACTAGTTCTGTCTCTGGGTTGACTTAGGTCCACTCTGTGATTTTCTCTCTACCTTTATATCCTCCTCACATGTATAGAAGTGGAAACTGGAAATTCAATATGTTTTAACTTAGCTAAACTTATTTTAGATATATGTTATTAGTTAGAACTCATTTGATGGTGAGTGACAGAATCTAACTCAAACTGCCATAAGTGAAATATAAGTACCTTGGGGTAGATCTACATTTAGACATGACTGGTTCCAGTGATAAACATAGTGTTATGAGAGTTCCTTTGCTCCAATTCATCAGTCAGAACTTACTTAAATATTTTTTTTATTATAGAGCCCTTTGGAGGGGTTGTGGAATCTTATAAATTTCTATTCAACATCTCATAAGGTGTTGGGTGGTGGTGCACCTGGTTGGTGGTGCACCTGGTTAAGCACACATGTTAACATGTGCAAGGACTCAGGTTTGAGCTTATGCTCCCCACTTGTAGTGGCTGGAGGGGTGTTTCTTTTTTTTCTTTCTTTTCTTTTCTTCTTCTTCTTTTTTTTTTTTTACCAGAGCACTGCTCAACTCTGGCTTATAGCAGTGTGGAAGATTGAACCTGGGACTTGAGAGCCTCAGGCATTAAAGTCTCTTTGCATAACAATTATGCTATGCCCCCAACCCTGGAGGGGTGTTTCATGAACAATGAAGCAAGTTCTACAATGTTTCTATCTATATCTCCCTCCTCTCTCATTTTCTCTCTGTCCTTTGTAATAAAGGGGAACTATCTCATAATATGACTGATGAAACACAAACTACAACTTCTGAGGAAAAAGACATCTCTGCAATAGCTGAACAAGCAGTTTAGGTACAAATATCATTGTCTTGAATATGGCCAATCTAAACAAATCACTAGACTTAAGAAATTAGAAAACATCTATTAGTGTGGGGCCAATTAAAGTTCTTTTAGAAGTCAACTCCATTCAAACCAAGAAACTAAGTAAATGGAATGACATCTTCCCAAAGAAAATTCCAGGTTTACTTCTACTAGATGAATGAAAAGATGTAGACAGACAGAGGAAAAGCACTATACAGATATTTCTGAAGTATCTGATGAAATTTTGAGCATTTTCTAAAAATTAATAAATTATACAAACACAAAACCAGGAATCAAAGATTCAAGGATTCCATGAAACTTGTCCATGAATCTCAGTTATTATTTAAAATTACTTGCTTTAAAACTTGTTCTAAAATGATGCTTACACTGATGCTTACACTTGAGGATAGATAGTGATGCATTTGGTAAAGCACATATGTGCAAGGATGCAGGTTTAAGCCCTTGGTCCTCACCTATAAGAGAAATTTTATGCTCCTTTGAGCAGGCTGAAAATGTCTCTCTCCTTTTCTATCCCTCTCTCAATTTCTTTCTGTCTATAAAAGCAATAAAAATGACCACGAGGAGCCCCAGCATCCCTGGTAGCAATATATATTAAAATAAAATTACAACAGAAGGTTGGGTGGTGGCACACCCAGTTAATTGCACATAGTAATATGTGCAAGGATCTGGATTTGATCCCCAGGGTAGTGGGGGGATGCTTCGTTAATGGCGAAGCAGGTCTACAGGTGTCTTTCTCTTTCCTCTTTTCTCTCCCCCTCCTCTCTCAGTTTCTCTCTGTCCTATCAAATAAAAAATAAATTAAAAAAAGGGCAAAAATGGCTGCCAGGAGCAGTGGATTCGTAGAGCCAGCACCAAGCCCTGGCGATAACCATAGAGGCAAAAAATAAATAAATAAATTTAAAAATAAAAAAAATATACATCAAAATAAAACTAATGAGAACTTACTTGGTTGAAACATGTAAATTCTAGTGCTCTATCTGGGATACTATAGACAAAGAACTCCTTTTTAAATTTTTTGTTTTATACTGAAGTACCCTCCAGTCTAAGTTTTCACATATTTCACAATCACTTCTTTATAATCCAATAGGCATAATAGTAGTAAGAATAGCTACAGTTCTCTTGGAATGCAATTTTTTTAAATGCATCAGGGCTATTAAACTGCCAATGTCCGTTGACCTAGAAATCCCACTTCTGGGTATCTAACCTAAGGAAGTCACCAGAAATACAAAATAACTCCATGCATAAAACATTAATTAACTCATTTATACACACAAAATGATACCTCAGTGCTCATCAATGGTTAGGTAAATTATGAAACACTTAATGAGCTATCATGCAGTTATCAAGCACACTGTTATATTGACATAATACTGATGTCACAATGTTAAGTCAAAATTTAGATAATAGGTTAAATAAACACTAGAAGTAACGTTGTATATCTATAACAGCTTGTTAGATGTATTAAGATTCATTTATTAAAATAAATGGCTTTAGATTTTCTTGTGCTCAGGCACTAAGTTAATGCTTCTTTTCTACATCTGTTTTCTCATTCTCTTGTGTAATAAATTTACTTTATAATTAGAAACACTTTTTTAAATTAACAATTAAATGATAAATAAGTATACATAAATTGATGTACAAATAAAGATTTATAGATCCAACAGTGGCAACATTGGAGGGAGTATAGAGTAACATAAAAGACGCTATTGGAGCCATTGAGAAATCTTGATCATGGAATATACGTTAGAGGACAGTATTTTACCAGTGTTAGTATCATTACTCTTAGAAAACACAAATTAAATATTTATGGCTAAAAACTCAAGTTATCTCCAAATGACTTTGAAAATACTTAGAGAAAATATAAATATGACAGAGTAATATAAATGAGGCATGCACCCTTTCACTAGGTGAAGGCATAGATATAGAACCTTCTACAATAATAGCTTTGCAAAAATAGTGACTTAAAACAACACATTCTTTTTTATTGATTTAACAATGATCAACAAGACCATAGGATAAGAAGGGTACAATTCCACACAAGAGTTCTGTATCCCATCCCCTCCATTGGAAGTTTTCTCTCTAGGATCATGGACCCAGGATCATTATGGGATGCAGAGGTGGAAGGTTTGGTTTCTCTAATTGCTTCTCTGCTGGACATGGGCATTGTCAGGTCAATCCATACTCACAGCCTATTTCTATCTTTCCCTAGTGGGACAGGGCTATGGAGAGGTGAGATGCCAGGGTACATTGGTGAGATTCTTTTCCCAGGGAAGTCAGTTTGGTGTCATGGTAGCATCTGCAATTTGGTGGCTGAAAAGGCATTAAGAGATAAAGTAAAACAAGTTGTTTAATTATCAGGAACCTAAAGGTAAGAATATAGCAGATGGGAGTCGGGCTGTAGCGCAGCGGGTTAAGCGCAGGTGGCGCAAAGCACAAGGACCGGCATAAGGATCCCGGTTCAAACCCCGGCTCCCCACCTGCAGGGGAGTCGCTTCACAGGCGGTGAAGCAGGTCTGCAGGTGTCTGTCTTTCTCTCCTCCTCTCTGTCTTCCCCTCCTCTCTCCATTTCTCTCTGTCCTATCCAACAACAACAACAACAATAACTACAACAATAAAACAACAAGGGCAACAAAAGGGAATAAATAAATAAAATAAATATTAAAAAAAAAGAATATAGCAGATGAGATATGGGATCTCCATTTTATAAAAATCTAGTAGGTCTATTTTAGGTATATTCCAAGGGGGCCATGGTTTTACTAATTTTTGCCTGAGCTAGACAGCTAACATGCAGGTGGGCTAAATGTATTGTCTGGGGGAAATGGTATCAGAGTTGGAAATAGGACTATAACATTGTATCAGGGAAGAGAGTAGTTCCCAAATATGGGGAAAGTATATAAATATTGTTAACTGTAAAACCTATCAATTTGATCTGGGGTCCATATTCAGTACAGGAGCCTCTATAGCCTCTGCATTCCTAGAGGTCTGAGCTCACATTCTATAGTCATAGCTAGGAACTTTCTAAGCTGCACTCATTGCACCACCTGTCTTCCTTGGGTGGTAGAGTTTGTTGACCTAGTCTTCCTTCAGAGAATGGAACAGTCCTTACCATTGTTGTTCCACATTGAGGACAAGGTCCTGTACAGGTCCACTATTGCCGGGCTAGCTTCACGGGTGGGAGAGAGAGATGAGCAGAGACTCATGGCTGAGCTGGGAACCAATATCTCTTTATTGATGAGCGGGGATGCGGTTCAACAATCTAATCTCTTCTAATCACAACACAATTCTGTCCTGCATCTCTCCTGAGGCAGAAGAGTCAGGAAAAAGAAAGTACGTAGGATAGGGGGTAGGGAGAAGGGAAAAGCGCAAACCAGTGAGGATTAAACCAATTGTCCGAGGCAGGGGGGTGCTTAGTTAACAGTGGTTATGTAAATAGAACACAGTGCCAAGCAGGGGGACCAAACCAATGAAACAGAAGGTATCTTAGAAGCAGAATTTAGAAGCATACCAACAATTCCCCCTTTCTTTTTAACTAATAACCATAATATCAGGAGTGTGGTGTGAACAGAAACCTATATTGTACAGGCATTTTCAAAAGAACTGGCAGAAGACATGGAGGAACAAACAAGAGAGCAGCAAGAACCAGTGTGATGCCAAGGGGAGGCCTGAGGGGGTGTTTCTTTCCTCAAAGGGCAAGGCCTATCAGGCAAAAGGGTATATTTTGCCTCTGGGGGCATTTCTTTCTTCTGGGGGTGTTTCATGCCTCAAAGGGCATTTCCTGCCTCTGTGGACATCTCTTGCCTCTGGGATCATTTCATGCCTCAAAGGGTGTTTCCTGCCTCTGTGGGAAGAGCCTGCAGGTGAATGGGTGTTGCCTATAGAGTCCCAAGGCATCTAGCTGCAGTCAGTCTTTGAGAAACCTAGCAGCATAAAGGAAAGTTGTGTAAAGTGTCCAAGAGGTGTACCAGTAAGTCCAATAGAAGTGTCATTCCAAAGCAGATGACCACGGATGAAATTCCAGGGGATTAAATGCTGCACATCTGTCTTGATGGGGAAGGTCAACCACTGTAATTCCTCTTTTCTGTCTAGAGTGAGCCTTGGAGTCTGTGAATCAGTTTTTTCAGGTCATGCCAGCTCACATCATTGGTTTCGGGGGGGGGGGGGCTGCTGTAGTCATGCCATCTTGTGGGGAATGTCAGAGGGGGTTCCATCTGAGCAGATGTTTTTTCATGTGAACACGACAGCTGTAATTCACTTACTTGTGAAACAAAACTTTTAAAGGTTGTTTAAACAGCATAAGCTCAATAGAAGAACCATGGTTAGAAGCCTCAAGCATGAGAATCATAGCATAACCATTATGCTATCTACCCCACCCATATTCATACAGTTTTTAGGATTAAACATTTCACATTTATGCCAAGACATAAAAAAAATCAAAAGAAAAAAACACAATTTTTGGATTGTTTTGGGATGTCTCTAGAAATTATGGCTGCGTCCAGCTTTTTTTTTTTTTTAATAAAGTCAATGTCATACAAAAATTTAGTCATTCAAATCACTCTCTTATGAAACGCAACTGAAAGCAGACAGCAAACTTAAGATATTCAGAGAGAACAATGAGGAGGGAATTGAGAGAAAAGCCATAGGCAGCTTTTGCTTCTTTCACCTTGAACAGGATTATCGAGATCTCACCTTGTAGTATCATGAGTCCCCAGAGGGTGTCCTAGTCTGAAAAGCTCTTTGAAATTCCATTTAGGGTGCTTCTGACGGTTCTTGCTGGATTGCTGCAGGCACCCATTTTTAAAAACGTCTTCCCATCAAAGAAAGAATTGAATCAGGAGGGTAGAACTAACCACATTACTCCATTCTTGGGGACTGCCGGGGTACTCAAGAATGCTCTTCAAGTTAGAGTAGTCCTTCCCCACAGGAAACATGCGAGTGGAAGTCCAAAAAGTCCAAGCAGAAATTTTCACACATCTCCCAAGCTCTATGATCACAGTCATATGGAACCAAATTTCCCAGTCAGGGAACCAAAGTGTGGCCCAGAGCAAAACGTTCCAGAGACAGAGAATCTGTCTCATGAAGAAAGGATAGAGGCTTTTGGAAACCTCTTCATAAGTAGAAAGGCAGGCCATGGCGGTTTTACTTATCTGGTCTCCTTTGGTCTGCTGCATGTGTGTGGAGCAGAGATTCCAGTCCCTGTTTGGGCGCCATTTTGCCGGGCTAGCTTCACAGGTGGGAGAAAGAGACGACCAGAGACTCGTGGCTGAGCTGGGAACCAGTATCTCTTTATTGACAAGCGGGGATGTGGTTCAACAATCTAGTCTCTTCTAATCACAACACAATTCTGTCCTGCATCTCTCCTGAGGTGGAAGAGTCAGAAAAAGGAAGTACGTAGGATAGGGGGTGGGGAGAAGGGAAAAGCACGAACCAATGAGGATTAAACCAATGTCCCGGAGGCAGGGGGGTGCTTAGTTAACAGTGGTTAGGTAAATAGAACACAGTGCCAAGAAGGGGGGACCAAACCAATGAAACAGAAGGGGTCTTAGAAGCAGAATTTAGAAGCATACCAACACACTATGTTGTTCCTGATGGAGCTGACCAGTGACAGTACGGGGAGGGATTTGTTAGAGGTCTAGGCCCATCATGTCTGTGTGGGAATCATAGGATTCCCTGACTGGGTCCCTGGATGATGGAGTGGCCTGGTAGTGTCCAAAAGAGCTATCATTAAAGTATGCTGGTCTCTTGCACTTATACCACTTTTATAGTCCTTACCTTATCTGACAAGGTTAGCCTTAGAGTGATTGAGGGAATTGAATTGGGAAGTAGATGAGGGAGGTTATCTTCATCTAAGTAGAAACTATTTGATTAAGTACTTTACGGTACCTAATAAAAAACAGTGTATTTTTTTAAGCTTTCTACTTGCTTGCTGTACTTATTGATTCACTACAAACTATTATGTACTTTTATATTTAGGTATATTTTTTCCCTTATCTTATGGATACATATACACATGTGTTCTGTCTCATGGGCCCTGGTCTATATCTAGGTTCTGTGGCTTTTCTTAGGAAGCACTGTCTAATATGGAATTGAGGAGTCCTATGAGCTAGGAATGGTCTCACCAGAGTACTGGAGCTGAAGGGTTAACATTCATGCCGGTGTCTCTGGACACAATCCAAGATAAAACATGTCGAGATAGTACTGGCTGCACTGATCTGCTTAAACTTAGCACATACAGTATCAAATGGTATGGCTCAAGAGAAACATGCAGGAAAATAAGCTACACCTCCGAGGTTCCAGGATTGGGAGAAAAAATGGGTTTTATAGAGAATGGGGAATGTTCCTGCTGTCATAGAGTTTATAGAGGCAATAGATATTATTTTAACCAAGTTACTTGGGAACTTGGTTGACTTTGAAAATCCCATGGTTAGGCTTTGTTATATCATATAAGACCTTATCATGATTTATGCTATTTAAGGCTATTTACATATAATTTTATCTTATATAGTGACACAAGCAGTTGCATCTAGTCTCCCTGGTCTAAGACTATAGATGATTTAATATTTCAAATAAATAGTCATTTTTAGAAATGAATAAACAGTATAAGCCCACTATTTCATTGGGTGCATATATGTTAATAATTGTAAATATTCTTGGTTAATTGATCCTCTGATCAATATGTAATTTCCATGCTTATCTTTTATTACTTTATTTACTTTAAAGGCTATTGTGTCAGAGATGAGAATAGCTGTCCCTGCCTTTTTTGTGTGGTCCATTAGCTTGTATGATAGTTTTCCTTCCTTTCACTTTTAGTTTTTGTTTGTCTTGTTGTGTCCAGCTGGATTCCTGTAGACAACAGATGATTGGGTTGTGTTTTCTGATCCATCCTTCTGCTCTGTGACTTTTGATGGGTGAATTTAAGCTATAAAATACCCATTCTAATGTCAGGTAAGGACTGAGTTGACTTGAAGTAACTATTGCAGTGCAATTGTTAGTGTGTGTGTGCATATGTGTGTGTGTGTGTGGTGTGTATCTAAGTGGAAGAGCTTTGTCTTGAAAATTTGTCTCAGAGGGTCTGGCTGGTGGATCACTTAGTTGTGCACTTGCATTACAAATGCACAATGACCCAGATTCAAACACCCAGTCCTCATGTGCAGGGGGAAAGCTTCACAAGCATTAACATGGTGCTGTAGGTCCCCTTCCTTTTCAATATATTGTTATCTATCAAAAATGAATGAATGAATGAATGAATATATAAATAAATAAAATAAAATATTGAGAAATAAAGAAAGTTTGTCTCAGATGACTTTTTGTTGTTGTTGTTCTCCTGAGTTACTGCCTTTGCAAACATTCCTCTAAGTTTAGAGACCAGAATATGAGAACTAAAAGGGAATTTGGAAGGCATTTTGTCCAGCTAGTTGCATCTGTTCACTATGGATTTATCATGCAAATTTTTCTATATAAAATACATATTGTATCAGATTAGATTGTGTTCATCATGATTCTTATGTATTACAATAAACCTATATAACATCATTAACATTTTACTCTAAGAGTACCTATTATCCCAGTTTTCTGGGACTTGGCACAGTTCACATTAAGCAATAAAGCAAGAATACTTAATTGGTGATTGGTAACTCTTTCTGTACAACTTATCATCTGATACTTTCAAATTTATGATTCAAAGCTCCATTTGTCTCACTACTCCCTTGTTCCCTCTCTTAAGTCACTCTGCTCTACATAGCAGAGCAGTGTTCTCACACCCCATAACTTATTCCCATAACTTTACCGTAGTGTTGGGCTAAGAAACAATGTCTGATCTTGTCAAAACTGCTACAGCTCCCTGTAGGACTTCGCATTACTTGTAGGAAAATGAAAGGCATCAGTTGCATTGCCCCACATAGCCATGCACCTGTCTCTTCTGTCACCATCTTCTTTTGAGACATTTCTAGTAGACACTCTGGCCTCCTTTTGTTTTTTTGTATGTGTTCTTCAATGGCTACTATTATGTGTCAATTTAACAAAGTTGAAGTATTCATATATTTGGTGAGTAATAATTTTGATGTTAGTGTGCAGTTATTTTTAGATGAGATCAAATCTGTGGGGTTTAGCAAATCCAAAATCAGTAGCACAAAAAGGCAAGCTGAAGAATGAGAATTGACTAACATCCCCCCACCCCCACCCCCGCACATCATACATACAGGTTTGTGAGCCAGTTCCTTAAATAATGGGTTTGGTGGGTTTTTGTTGTTGTTTGTTTGTTTATTTGTTTTTCTTTTAACAAGAGAACTGTTCCTCTCTGGCTTATGTTGGTGCAGAGGATTGAACCAGGGACATTGAAGCCTCAGGGATGAAAGTCTCTTTGCATAATCATTTGCGTAACTACTACTGTCCAAGTAGTAGGTTTCTTTTGCTACTTTTTGTTTGTTTGTTTCGTCTTGGTCTTGTTTGGTTTTGATGTGATTTGGAGAACCTTGTAAAGTACATTCTTCATACACAAAAGGGTTTTTGTGTTTTGCTCCTTATTTCTGGTCTGTCTAACTGAAACCTCCATTTTGTAGTCTATTAAGATATTTTTACTTCCCAGATATGACATCATTGTTAACATTTTTATAATTTTTAGAAAATGCCTATCTCCTCCACTAGAATACTTAGTATCATGCCATAATAATTTATCAACAGATATTTATCTCATGAGTCAATGAGCTCTGAATGAGTTATATTGTGTGTCTTGGAGAAATAAATACTGAGAAACATTGATCTATTCCACTTTTTTTATTCTATGGATAGGGAAACTGAGGTCAATAAACTCAAGAATGTGCTAATATTGTATCAATTGTTTCTGTAATTACATCTAATTATAACTTTTATGTTGTGAATTGTTTTAAATATGTATGGCTCCATAAACAGTAGCTGGCAATCCTAACGACTAAGCAATGTGAAAAATATAACTACCCACATAGAGAATCACTGTCTTATCTCCATTATCTTTTTAGTTTTTAAAATTAGAATAGTTTACAAAGGAAAAGAGAAAAGAAGGCTAATTAATATCTTTCCCTAGACTAAATCCTTAGAATATATATGAGTTTAAAAAAATCTATGTGATTGCTCGTTTGTCTGAAAAAATGAATACAGTAGTCTATTAAACTCTTACCTACTACATGTACTCACTCATTCCAAAAGTCATCAAAATAAATACATATAGGGGCTTACTATGTGGCAGACACTATACTGAACACTATGGGGAAAAGGGGCAGAAATGAGTTAGGCAGTTATCACCTACAAGTTGTTCATATTCTCTTAGAAGTGGTAATATGTATATAAGGCAACATAGAATAGTGCATTCTGTTGTAGGATGCCAATTTGGGTAGAGAAGAAAAATTTTCTTTCTGAGGGATGATTGGAGACCATTTTGGAATGAGACTTAGGTGCATGACTGAAGTCTTGAAGATATGGGAGAGCTTGTCTAATATAGAAATGCTGAGAAAAAAACTCCAGAGAAGCTAGAAACACTAGATTTTGTCTTATGACCTGAAATATAAGTAAACACTTTCATTTATTACTCATTTATCCTTTCATTTATCTGCTCTCTTATCCAACAAATATTTACATTTGAAATATTCCCTCTGTATCAGTCAGTGATTTGATACTGATTATAAGCAGTAAATCTTACTTTTATGGTCTCTTCTTTGGTAAGTTTCCATTCTGGTAGGTAAGATGGACTGTAGTCAGAATTTTACACACGCATGTGCACACACACACACACACGCTTTTTTTTTCTTTGCCAAGTTACAGGCTGCAATGAGAGCTGTGAAGTACGGAAACAGATTATTTTAGAATAACAAAGGGATTTAGCAAAGAGACATTAAGACACTTTGATGAAAACTAGTAGGGTAAGAAGTTGAGTAAATGTGAAACAAGGAATGAAAAATAATAATCTAAGATTGAAAAGGATGTTCACAGTTATTATGGAGAGAGGACTGATCAATCAATGACCATCATCTACCACATTTTTCTCTGGAATATTTTAGGCTTCTCTATGCCTTTGATTGGCAAAACTAGGTATGGTTTCCCTACCTTACTACAGGTTAGAATCAAGGTAAGGGGTATGTGAGTGTGTGCATCTGAATGTGTGTCCCCTTTTACAAGCTACCATTTCCTTTCCAATGATTTTGGTTTAATTTGTATGAAATGTGGCTTGGACATTGTTATGTTTCTTCTATCTCTTCCCTCTCTCCCTTTATTTATTTATTATTTATTGCCTCCAGTTGCTGGCACTTGGTGCTGGCACTACAAATTCACTGCTCCTGGTGGACATTTTTTCATTTTTCTTTATTTCATTTTTTATCAGATAGGACGGAGAGAGGTTGAGAAAGAACAGGAATAAAGAAAGGGAAAGAGAAAGATGAGACATCTGCAGACCTACTTCACTACTTATGGGGATCAGGGTCTCTAACCTGGGCCCTTGTGCTTAACCAGTGCAACACTGTCCAGCCTCCTCTCCCTTCCTTCTTTCCTTATTGCCACCAGGGTTTCATGCAGGGGCTAGATGCCTGTATTAAAAACTCCATCACTTCTGGTCATCATTTTCTCATTTTTATTTGATAGGACAGAGAGGTGGGGAGGGGGCGATTTGATTTCATGGACCTGGGTTTGATGCAGATCCTAGAGAATGGAAATGTGAGTGCTCAGCTTGGTGTGTCACTGCCTGGCTCATATGTTGCTGGTACTTTTTAATAAACTGGGAAATGTTATGTATATACAAACTATTGCATTTTACTGTTGATTATAAACCATTAATCCCTGAAAAGAAATACAAATAAAATTAAAAAACTAAAAAATAAATAAAAAGCTCCCCCAGAGACTTTTTAAAATTTCTTTATTGGGGAATTAATGGTAATTAATTGTATTTACATTTAACAGTAAATACAATAGTTTGTACATGCATAACATTTGCCAGTTTTCCTTATAAGAATATGACCCGCACTAGGTCCTCTGTCATCCTTTTTGGACGTGTATTCTACCCCCACCCACCCACCCCAGAGTCTTTTACTTTGGTGCAATACAACAATTCCGGTTCAGGTTCTACTTGAGGTTTATCTTCGGATCTTGTTTTCCAACTTCTGCCTGAGAGTGAGATCATCCCATATTCATCCTCCTGTTTCTGACTTAATTTCACTTAAGATGAATTTTTTAAGGTCCATCCAAGATCAGCTGAAAACGGTGAAATCACCATTTTTTATAGCTGAGTAGTATTCCATTGTATGTATATATACCACAACTTGTTCAGCCACTCATCTGTTGTTGGACACCTGGGTTGCTTCTAGGTTTTGGCTATTACAATTTGTGCTGCTAAGAACATATGTGTACACAGATCTTTTTGGATAGGTGTGTTAGGTTCCATAGGATATATCCCCAGGAGAGAAATTACAGGATCATAGGATAGGTTCATTTCTAACCTTCTGAGAGTTCTCCAGACTGCTCTCCACAGAGGCTGAACCAATTGACATTCCCACCAGCAGTGCAGGAGGGTTCCTTTGACTCCACAACCTCTCCAGCATTTCCTGCTATTACCATATTTCATGTATGACATTCTCACAGGAGTGAAGTGGTATCTCATTGTTGTCTTTATTTGCATTTCTCTGACAATCAGAGACGTGGAGCATTTTTTCATGTGTTTCGCGGCCTTTTTGGATCTCTTCTGTGGTGAATATTCTGTCTGTCTCCTCCCCCCATTTTTGGATGGTGTTATTGGTTGTCTTGTTGTTGAGATTTGCAAGTTCTTTATATATTCTGGTTATTAGCCTCATGTCATATGTATGGCATGTAAAGATCTTCTCCCATTCTGTGAGGGGTCTCTTGGTTTGGGTAGTGGTTTCTTTTTGCTATGCAGAAGCTTCTTAATTTGATGTAGTCCCCTAGGTGTATGCTTGCCTTAGTCTTCTTTATAATTGGATTCATTTCATTGAAGATGTCTTTAAAATTTATGTGAAAAAGAGTTCTGCCAATATTTTCTTCTAAGTATCAGATAGTTTGTGGTCTAATATCCAAGTCCTTGATCCACTTGGAATTTACTTTTGTATTTGGTGAAATATAGTGGTTCAGTTTCATTCTTCTGCATGTTTCAACCCATTTTTTTCCAACAGTTTGTTGAAGGGACTCTGCTTCCCCCATTTAAGAGTCTGGGCACCATTGTCAAAGATTAGATGTCCATAGGTGTGGGGCCTTACTTCTTGGTTCTCAGTTCTATTCCACTGGTCAGTATGTCTATTCGTGTTCCAGTACCAAGCAGTTTTGATGACAATGGATCTATAATACAAATTGATACCTGGGAGTGTGAGGCTTCCAGTTATGTTCTTTCTTCTCAATTATTTTGGCAATTCTAGGTCTTTTCTGGTTTCAGATAAACATTTGTATCATTTGTTCTATTCTCCTAAAAATGTGTTTGGGATCTTGATGGGGATAGCATTAAATTTGTAAGAAAGAAGAACAGAAAGGGAAACTGAAAGCAGGATCTGATTAAATCTAGAGTAGGGCACCAAAGTAAAAACCCTGTGGTGAGGGGGAGGATAAACATTAGGCTTCTGGGGGTGGCGGGGGTTGGGGGTTGGGGGTTTGGGGGTTGGGGGTTTGGGGGTGGGGCTGGGTGGGATGGGATACAGACTTTTGGTGGTGGGAATGGTGTTTATGTACACTCCTATTAAAGTGTAGTCATATAAACCACTATGTAATTAATATGAGAGGGGAAAAATTGATCAAATATCTCCAACTTTTTAAAACACAGACTGAGTCTTTTTAATACATAGGCTGAATCTTTGATATGTTGACTCTCTCAAAAGCCTATACTAGGGAGAACAGAAGCAACCGGTAGCACAGCTATGCACAAGATGCTGGGTATTATACAGCAAACCCTAACCAAGGGACTTTTCAAAGTTAACCCAATTACCAAATAATGAGATAACAATAACTAACCATTGTCTTCTTGAACCCTAAGACAGCAGGAACCTCACATTTCCACTATAGAGCCTAAATTTCCCCCAGTCCTGGAACCTTAGGGTGGGGCCCACTTTCCTGCATGCTTCTCTCAATTCAAATCAAATATTACATCTGCAGATCGCAACCTAATCAATGCAATGAGTGCCACCCTAACATGCTTCACTTCAGACTGTGTCCAGAGACTTCAGGTGTGGAATGACAACCCTACAGCTTCATCACTCAGCCACCAGGTTCCGGATGCCAGCATGATGCCGACCAGACTTTCCTGGACAGACGACCCCACCAATGTGTCCTGGAGCTCCGCTTCCCCAGAGACCCACCCTACTAAGGAAAGAGAGAGGCAGACTGGGAGTATGGATTGACCAGTTAACACCCATGTTCAGCAGGGAAGCAATTACAGAAGCCAGACCTTTCACCTTCTGCAACCCACAATGACCCTGGGTCTATATTCCCAGAGAGATAGAGAATGGGATAGTTATCAGGGGAGGGGAGGGGATATGGAGATTGGGTTGTGGGAATTGTGTGGAGCTGTATCCCTTTTACCCTATGGTTTTGTTAATGTCTCCTTTCTTAAATAAATTTTAAAAAAATGAAAAAAAATGTAGCTGGCTCTGGGTAGTATATTCATTTTGATGATGTTAATCCTTCCAACCCATGAACATGGAATATCTTTCCACTTCTTTGTGTCTTTTTCAATTTCCTTGAGTAGTGGCTTTTTCAATTTCCTTGAGTAGTTTTCAGTATACAAGTCTTTCACTTCTTTGGTTAGGTTTACTCCTAAATATTTTATTGTTTTTGTTGCTATAGTAAAAGGAATTGATTTCTGGCTTTCAACTTCTTCTAACTTAGTGTTTGCATAGAGGAATGCCACTGACTTTTGAATGTTAATTTTATAGCCTGACACCTTACTATATTGCCTAATGATTTCCAAAAGCTTCTTGCTGGATTCCTTAGGTTTTTCTATGTAGACTATCATGTCATATGTAAATAGAGAGAGTTTGAATTCTCTTCCAATCTGTATCCCTTTAATTCCTTGGTCCTGCTTGATTGCTATGGCAAGAACTTCCAACACTATGTTGAATAGTAATGGTGATAGTGAGCAACCCTGTCTAGTGCCTGATCTGAGGGGAAATGCTTCCAGTTTTTCACCATTAAGTATGATGTTGGATGTAGGCTTGCTAAAGACAGACTACACCATCTTCAGGAATTTTCTATTTATTCCCATTTTTTGTAGTGTTTTGATCATGAAGGGATGTTGTATTTTGTCAAAGGCTTTCTCTGCATCTATTGATATGACCATGTGGTTTTTGGTCTTGCTTTTGTTGATGTGGTGGATCACGTTGATTAATTTACGTATATTAAACCAACCTAGCATGCCTGGGATAAACCTCACTTGGTCATGATGAACAATCTTTTAAATATACCACTATATGTGGTTGGCTAGAAATTTGTTAAATATTTTAGCATCTATGTTCATCAGAGATATTGGTCCATAGTTTTCTTTTTTGGTTGTATCCCTATCTGCTTTTGGTATCAGGGTGATGTTGGCTTCATAGAAGCTGAAAGGGAGTATTCCAGTGTCTTCAATGTTCTGGAAGACTTAAAAGTTGAGGTATTAGTACTTCTTTGAAGGTTTGTAGAATTCACTGTAAAATCATCTGGTCCAGGACTTCTATTCTTGTGAAGGTTTTTGATAACTGTTTTAATTTCATTAGCTGTGATTGGCCTGTTCATGTTATCTACTTCCTCTTTACTTAGTTTTGGCAGTTGGTAGGTATCTAGGAAATCATCCATTTCTTCCAAGTTCTCTAGCTTGGGGGTATATACTTGTTCATAGAACCCTCACATGATATGTTGAATTTCTGTGGGGTCTGTTGTGATATCTCCTCTTTCATTTACAATCTGATTTATTTGGGTCTTCTCCCTTTTTTGTTTTGTGAGACTAGCTAAAGGTTTGTCAATTTTGTTCACTCCTTCGAAGAACCAACATTTTACTTTCGTTGATCTTTTGTATGGTTTTCTTATTTTCAATGTTGTTGATTTCTTCCCTAACTAGTTATTTCTGTCCTTCTGGTTGCTTTAGGGTTCCTTTGTTCTTCTTCTTCTAGGTCTTTAAGATGTGCAATCAGGCTGTTTAGTGTTGCTTTTTCTTGTTTCCTAATGTGTGCTTGTATGGCTATGAACGTCCCTCTCAGTACTGCCTTAGCTGTGTCCCAAATATTTTGATAGCTTGTGTCTTCATTTTCATTGAACTCTCAAAACATTTTGATTTCTTTCCTCTTTGACCCAGTAGTTGTTAGGGAGTGTACTGTTGAGCTTCCACATTTTGGGACTATTATTAATCTTTTGTTGATTGTTAAGTGTTAGTTTAATTCCACTGTGGTCTGAGAAGATGCTTGGGATAATTTCAATGCTCTTGAATTTACTGGTGCTGCCTTTGTGGCATAATATATGGTTTATCCTTGAAATGACCCATGTGTACTTGAGTAGAATGTGTATTCCAGTTTCTTGGGATGAATGACTCTGAAAATGTTCAGTAGTTCTAGTTTTTATGTCTCCACATTTAGCTCCCTCATGTCTTTGTTGATTTTTTGCCTGGAAGATCTGTCAAGTTGAGAGTGAAGTGTTGAAGTCCCCTACTATGACTGTGTTGCTGTTAATATATTGTGGTAGCTCTTTCAGTAGGTGTTTCATGTATTTAGATGGCTTCTCATTGGGTGCATAGATGTTAATTATTGTTAAGTCCTCTTGACTGACTGATCCTGTGAGCATTAAGTAGTGTCTGTCCTATCTTTTTAAATTTTATTTATTATAAAATTAAAAGTTATTAATTATAAAAGTCTATGTGTCAGATTTGGAAATAGCTGTTCCTGCCCTTTTCTGTGAGCCATTGGCTTGTATAATAGTTTTCCATCCTTTAACTTTGAGTCTGTGTTTGTCTTGTTGGGTTAGGTGGGTTTCCTGTAGACAGCATTTAGTTGGGTTGTGTTTTCTGATTTATCTTCCTACTCTGTGTCTTTTAATAGGTGAATTCAGGCCATTGACATTTATTGATATCAAAGACTAAAGAGTCCTCTCCTCTCTTCAGCTGTCTTTTTGTTGAAACAGACTGGAGGTGGTGTCTCAACTGGTAAACTCCTGGACTGTTACCAGCCACTTAATCTCTCCCTAGGCTTCTCTCTGTCCATGAGCCACATATGTTTGCACTCACAGGTTATTTGGAACATTCCTGAAGTCATTCTAGTCCTGTCTTGCTGCAGTCCCAGGTGGTCTCCTTTGGTATTCCTGGTTGACCTGGGAGATTAGAGGATAGAAACACAGCTGCTGCTGCTCCGTACCCCTACCTCTGGAAGTCAGAATATCACCCTCCCTCAGGGACTTCTATGTATAGCTTGTTTGAGACTAAGATAGTAGGTAATTAGTTAATAGTTTTTGAATAATTTAGATGTTCAGGGTTAGGAAGAGAGCTCTTTAAAAAATGTAGGGACTGCCTGCAAGTCAGTTGGATCCTGTGTTTTACTTCCTGACTCTGTACCAGGAAATCTTGGTTATTCTAAAGTTAGATACTCAAAGTTGGCTATCAACAAATAAACAGTTGTGATAGAAGTCACTCTTCTGGACTTCTAAAGGAAAGTAAATCACTTTGTTCTGTTTCCCACAGTACTTTGAGGTATCTCTCTTGACATTTGTGCCTTTCATTGTAATTTGGAGTTCTCTCTCTCTTTCTCTCTTCCTGCTACAGAGGACAGTTGGCCCAGTGACAATGAGAAAACCTTTGTCTTCCTCATATTTCCTTTTAGAGCTCAGCACCAGTTTCTGCACTTAGTTCGGTAGCTGTCAGAGAGGCAACAATTTCACTGGAATCTGGGAATTGCTATTCTTTAACACTCACCTTTTAAAGCATATATTTAAAGCAAGCTTTGATACAGTGGGCATCGAACTTACACAAAAGTTATTCATATTCTGACTCTACTTATTGAGAAACTTTATTACTGCTTATATGCTTGGAGATTCAGTCTCATCTGTTAAGTGAGCACAAACCAACTTAACATTAGGAGAAATTGGGGGTTTTAAAAAGGCAGTGCAGTGCCAGAGAGTGCACTCAGAAGGGTATGTGTCTTGCCATGCATATGGCATGGGTTTCAGTCCTGACATCACAAGAAAGTGTCATGGTACCAAAGGGGGCTTCAGTGCTGTGGTGTTTCTTCTCTGTCTCTTACTCCCTATTCCCCCCCCCCCTTTGCCTCCAGGGTTATCACTGGGGCTCAGTGCCTGCACTACAAATCCACTGCTCCTGGAGGCTATTTTTTTCCCTTTTTGTTGCCCTTGTCATCGTTGTTGTTATTATTGCTGTTGGATAGGACAGAGAGAAATCAAGAGAGGAGGGGAAGACAGAGAAGGGGAGAAAAAGATTGACCACTGCAGACCTTCTTTACATATTGTGAAGCAACACCCTCCCCCCGTGCAAGTGGGGAGCCAGGGGCTCGAACTGGGATCCTTACACCAGTCCTTGCGCTTTGTGCCATGTGCGCTTAACCTACTGCACTAATGCCTGACCCCCAATTTCCCTATTTCTCTATCTGAATTAAATAGCTCCTGGAGTGGTGAAATCATGCATAGGTAAGATTATGGCTCAGCAGTAGTAATAATAACAGTAACAACACTTAAAGAGGCAAAGCATGTAAAACACTTTGCACAGGACTGGCATTAAATTCATAGAAAATGGATAGTGTGGGAGTCGGGCTGTAGCGCAGCGGGTTAAGCGCAGGTGGCGTAAAGCACAAGGACTGGCATAAGGATCCCGGTTCGAAACCCGGCTCCCCACCTGCAGGGGAGTCGCTTCACAGGCGGTGAAGCAGGACTGCAGGTGTCTATCTTTCTCTCCTTCTCTCTTTCTTCCCCTCTTCTCTCCATTTCTCTCTGTCCTATCCAACAACGATGACAACAACAATAATAACTACAATAATAAAACAACAAGGGCAACAAAAGGGAATAAATAAATAAAATAAAATATTTTAAAAAAAGAAAATGGATAGTGTAAAAAGAAAAATCAAATTCAACATCAAGCCTTCATTCCTGATCCCACTAGACTTAATACTGAATAACCTAACGTAGTTTCAGCCTCTCCAAAAGGGTCAGTTTAAGCCAGTCATTCTGGAGTTTCCTAATTGGCACAGGTCCTACCATCCTCCTATTTTCTTTCAGGGACCTTTCTCACATGAGATTCCGGCAATCCTGGGTAGAATTTTGCAGTCATATCTGTATGTATATCTGTATGTGCACGAGTATATGTGTGATGGTACATAGAAATAGAGAGAGGAGAGTCACAACAGCACCAATCTGGTTTTATATGTCCATGGTACTTACATGTGGTATAAACCCAAGTCCTAATATAGGATAAGACCTGTACTTTACTGAATAAACTATCACCTGGCTCTTATCAGCATTTGAGGTAAACTTCATGATAAGATAACCCTGTAATCCCTTTAAAGTAGGTGAAATTGCCTAAAATAAACATATTTTTTTTCTTTTTTGCTAATTACCTTGTCACACATTCTCTCTTAAATATGAAAGCTTTCCATATTGTGCAAACTCTTCTGCAAAACCTTCTGCTAGCTAGATGGGTTGCTGTTCAATTCATGAATTATTTGATGATTAGATCTCTAAATTTATTATGATGAATTTTGTGTCCTGTTTCAAGAACTGATAATAAAATTATAAGCTTATATGTATTATCAGTTTATTATGGGTTTTTATATATTTTCAGTTTATTATAATGGAGGAGATTCTCCAATGGTCTAAGATATAAATTACCCAAATTCTTGAGAAAATCTTCCTTTGATATAAATTAGAGTCAAAAACAAAGAAAGCACAAAGAAAAGATAATGGACAACTTAGACTCTCTAACTCCAGGTTCAGTGAGCCTCCTTCATACAATATGTCCCCCCCTTCCACCCAGACTATAATACCTAGTGTGCAGTCATATTGATTGCCTTGTTTCTCATTGCACTCCAGCTTCAATATAAGCTTGTCCATCATAAATGACCAGTAATATGTTTGTTTCATCTGTAAAGTGGTGGCAAAACCACCTTTCTGATTAATGGAAAATGACTAAATCTGATTCCCACTTGAAAATCTTTCACCTCTGAAATGGGTGAGTATTAGAGAGGTTGCTGACCTCAACCTCAATTTCCCATGTGTTCATTGTGAACTTTATTTACATCTTCTCTGTAGACTGTCCCTCAAGCCTCTGAATCATGATGATTCAGTTCATTACCTGTGGATCAGAAAAGATGTTGTGGATGGATTACTTTTGACTCATCTACTAAGCCACGGTTTTGTTAATGAAGTTAATTTGAGCTCATAGGTCTATGCTTGTATACATCCATATATTCACTCATCCATGTAGTATTTATGGTGAATCTACAATGCACTGTTTATTTTCTGGTTCATGTAAATATAGAGAAGAATAAGGCCTAATCCCTGCTCTCCAATGTCAGTAGTCTATAGAGGAATGCAAAAACATGATCCCTAGTGTTTAATATAATGTCTTATCTCTCTCCTTCTCTACTCTCATTCTCTCACAATTTCTATCTGACTTTATCAATAATAAATAAATATTTTAAAAAGATAACATCAGTAAGGAGAATTAAATCATAGAAGTACCAAGAGAAGCAACATATACATTCTGCCCCATATAAGAGAAGCAACATATAAATTCTTATACATTTCTGAAAAAAAACGTATCAGTTACCCTGATACGTTTTGCAAATAACAAAGTATTATGAATGCATAAACAGTGCCCAGCCCAAGAAAAATTCAGGAAACTGGAGCTAATGGGACTACAGGAAGGTATGAGTTTATCAAGATGACCAGGATATATCTGAGAATTACATAACTATGCTGGCACATTTGAAACCTTAATACAAATTCAGGGTGATTCATTTGAAAACAGATGCTCAATTCAATTACTGACAACAAGAAAAAGCAGAAAACTTAGACATGGTTTATTCAATGTTGCACAGAATATACAAAGCTCTCAAGTCTTCCAACAGAGAGAATATGGCTTATTCCAAGTGCAGGAAAGGGAAGTTAAAGGCATTTTTTAATCTAATTAAGATCCTTTAGGTATTCAATAAAATTCATTATGACTGTTTTCACACAGAACAGTTACTGGATGATTGTGCAGAAAAAGGCTGGTGTATAAGTGGGCATCCATTTTCTTCAAGAACTCATAGATGGTCTGAACTGAAAATATTTATATCAAACGTATTCCCTTCATGTGTCATGGTGGGAAATTGAGGTGAGGAAAGGCCTAATAATCTGATCAGTGTCCTATTCTGATTTGGGAGTAGGGTTCAATAATATATTTCTGTCTTTCAGACTTGTAATGTGAACTTAATTTAATGTGTTTTGTTTCAAACGATTATGATTAACACATTGACTGTGTGCCATATGTCAGATGACACTCAGTGATGTCTTAGGTCCTTGCCTTATTTAATTCACAAACTTAGTTTAGAAGGTAGATGTTATAATGCTCACTTTACAAAGAAGTAACTAAAAACCAAAAAAATTATTACTATTACTTTGTAAAAAACCAGTGCTAGGAAACAGCTGAGGCTGGGTAGGAATCCAAGTATGTCTGACTCACAGAGACCACCATTGGGCAGAATTCTGTCTCTTGACTAGAAAGTCTGTTCTGAAGGAATGCCTATTGATTAGTCTTCAACATCAGGATCGAAAAGAGTCAAACAAGTCTTAGCCTTCAGCAGGTCAATGTTTGTTCATATAGTTTTAAGGGGGAAGAAAAGAAACTTATCTGATACTCAGAAGCATTCACATTCTCTCCTCCCTGAGCTGAATGCACCATTCTGCCAAATGAAACAACACTGAGAAATGGTACAGAGATAACTAATCTAGGGGCATGGCCACCCCATTGGAGACAGTCACAGCAGTTGCCATAACAAGAGCAAGGAGCTGGTGATAAGGAGCTGAGAAAATCTGTTACAGAGAAGGCTCCCCACAAATCATTCTGTAGACACAGACCAGAAGGACCCTGGAATTCACAGAGATAGCAAATGAAGATCCCAGAGTGCAAATTGTGTTTCCCTTTCCAAAGGACTCCTGATTCCCTTTGTCAAGCTGACAGCTTATGAATAGGAGAGGTTAGTGTCCCATTCAGAATTGGCTCCTGGGTTTTTTAGAACAGCTTCTGTCCCTCTAAAACCGTCATCTTTATTATTATTATTATTTATTTTTATTAGGGGTTTAATGGTTTACAATAAAGATGTTGACACATATGTAAAATTTCTCATTTCATTGTAATAGGTGTCTGTGGAACACTATCACTCCTAACATAAGCCCTTTTCTACCACTACCACACACCAAGATCCCAAAACCTCCTCCGAGCCGTACACACACTTGGCTCACACCCTCCTTTGCCTGGTCCCCTCCTCTTCCCCAGAGTTCTTTGCTCTGGTGCAGTATACCAAACCCAGTCTAAATCTTACTTTGTGATTCCCCTTTCTGTTGTTTCTTAAGTTCTGTCTATGAGTGAGAATAACTTGTATTTATCCTTCTCTCTTGGGTTTATATAACTTAACAAAACCCCTTCAAGTTCCATCCATCTTATTCTATTCGTCAGTTATGAGTATAGTTATCTATAAGTTCTAGAATATTCAACACTATTTCTGAAGCTTTGTGTTACTAAATAGGCTTCTTTCTGCCCCTATTTTTCTCCTTCAATATTTTAATTTTGAGAATACCTGTTCATTCTCTAAGATTAAGTCAGTAGGGTATTTAATCAATGGAGGTATCCATATTCTATAATTTACAATATCCCCTCACTCAGATGAGAATTTAGTTCCTTTCTGAGGTAGTCACTATATCATAGGAATATCTGTATGCACATTCTATTCCTGTAGGTGGGGACCCAGTGCCTTACATCCTGGTCTTTGAGTATTATAAGATGTGTGCTCAACTAGATGCCTGGCCCTCCTAAATGCTCTCTTTTAGAGGTGTTTTTTTTTTTTCCCCCTTCATACTCCACTACAGCTAGGAATGACCATGTTCTGATAAATAAATTTAAGTGGAAATCCTTCACCCTTCCTCCTTCATCTCTGCTCAGCTGTGTAAATTGATATGGTGCTATACACATTCATATATCAAGACCACAGAATTTGGATCCTTTCTATGCCCTGAGTCTCTCTAGACTCATTCTTTCTGCCTTGTGATGTCTCCAGGCTTCTCAGCTATAATTCAGTCTCTTGAAGGCCTGAACTTCTGACTCTGCTGCTGGAGGATGGTCATCCTGTGTGACCTGACTCCACACTCTGAGAGAATATCATTTTATTTTATTTTATTTTATTTTATCTTCCAGGATTATTGCTGGGGCTCTGTGTCTGCACATGAATCCACTGCTCCTGGAGGCCATTTTTCCCCTTCTGTTGCCGTTGTTGTTTATCATTGTTGTTATTATTATTGTTGTTACTGCTGGATAGGACAGAGAGAAATTGAGAGAAGAAGGGAAGACAGAGAGAGTGAGAGAAAGATAGACACCTGCAGACCTGCTTCACCTCTTACAAAGCGACCCCCTGCAGATGGGGAATCAGGGCTGAAACCAGAATTCTTACACCAGTCCTTGTGCTTCATGCCATGTGCGCTTAACCCACTGCACTAAGTCCCGGCCTCAGACAGAGTATCTTGGCAGGCATCTCTCTTGCTGGATTACTGCTGGAAGAGGTAGTTGCATAAAGTCACAGATAAGGAAACCAGGATGACTTACCTACTTGGCCAAAGCAAGTAGAAATATTTAAAGAAATATTTAATGAATAACTTCATTCCATATAAGAACAGTTACACTAGGGGAGAATACCTCTTAACTTTACAGTCCTGCAACGTTTTTTTGTTTTTTTGTTTGTTTGTTTGTTTTTGCCTCCAGGGTTATTGCTGGGGCTCAGTGCTTGCACTCAAATCCATCCACTGCTCCTGGAAGCTGTTTTTCTCTTTTTGTTGCCTTTATTGTTTATTGTTGTTGTTGTTATTATTGTTGTCATTATTGTTGGATAGGACAGAGAGAAATTGAGAGAAGAGGGGAAGAGAAAGATAGACACGTGCAGACCTGCTTCACTGCTTGTGAAGTGACCCTCCTGCAGGTGGGGAGCCAGGGACTCAAACCGGGATCCTTGAGCAGGTTCTTGCGCTTCGCACCTGTGCGCTTAACCAGCTGCGCTACTGCCCGGCCCCCTCAGTCATGCAACTTCAAAGGTACCTTAACAGAGGACCTAGTAGGGGTTATATTGTTATGTGGAAAATTGAGAAATGTTATGCATGTAGAAACTATTGTATTCACTGTTGATTGTAAAATATCAATCCCCCATTAATGGAAAAAATTAATTGTAAATAAATAAATGTAAATAATGTAAAAAATGTAAATAAATGGGCAGTAAGCATGGGGTTAAGTGCACATAGTGCGAAGCGCAAAGATCCATGCAAGGATCCGATGAAGCAGGTCTGCAGGTGTCTTTGTCTCTCACTCTTTATCTCCCCCTCCTCTCTCAATTTCTCTCTGTCCTATCCAACAGCGACAATACCAACAATGAAAAAAAAGGCCTCTAAGTTTTCATAGTGGGGCACTGAGCCCCAGTGATATAGCCCTTGAGGCAAAAAAAAAACCAAACAGCTACAGTGGTTCAAAGCAGTCTTTGAAGTCAGGTCAATTTAAGATTGACTCTTAATTCCAGCACTTCCTAGATGTAGTACTCTGGGCTGACTATGTAACGCTCAGCCTTAGTATCTTCATATGTTAATGACAGTCATATAAGAACTTATTCATGGGGGTTGGGTGGTGGCGCAGTGGGTTAAGCGCATGTGGCGCAAAGCGCAGGGACCGGCGTAAGGATCCCGGTTTGAGCCCCCAGCTCCCCACCTGCAGGGGAGTCGCTTCACAGGCGGTGAAGCAGGTCTGCAGGTGTCTATCTTTCTCTCCCCTTCTCTGTCTTCCCCTCCTCTCTCCATTTCTCTCTGTCCTATCCAACAACGAATTGCGTCAACAAGGGCAATAATAATAACCACAACAAAGCTACAACAAGGGCAACAAAAGGGGGAAAAAAATGGCCTCCAGGAGCGGTAGATTCATGGTGCAGGCACCGAGCCCAGCAATAACCCTGGAGAAGGAAAAAAAAAAAAAAACTTATTCATATGATTGAAAAGGATTTAGTAAAATAACAGATGTAAAGCAAAGACCTGCTATCTAGTAAAGTGTTTACTAAGTGGCATGACTACTGAGATATTAATGATTATCATACTACTCTTATTAAAAGTTGAATATCTATTAAGCTTTATTTTTCTATTTAGTAGAGAAAGGTGAGATTTAGTTTCTAATTGTGTATAAATAATGTTAGTAGGGCCCAGCAAATTTAGACTGGGAAGATTGTTTTTTACAATTGGCTATTAATACAAAACCGTAATGATTAACTTTATCATTATTGTTAGATTGTTGGGCAGCCATGTCAGAGATTAATTTCCTGTTTACCTGAGGACTATTGCTGTACTCTTGATTTTTATTTTGGTTCAAGGATGAGCAAAAGGCTTAGGTATAGGAGAAGAAAGAAATGCTATACAAATGAAGTGGCTAGATCTCTTGTTCCCAGACATGCCAAAGATCCACAACCACCCGAGTGGGCTACCCAGGAGCTCCCATGAGAATCTTTAAGAAGGCTAAAGTCAGAAGGATCCTCAAAACTCATCTAACCTCACTTTGCTTATTCTACATGGGTAAACTGACACCCAGAAGGAAGACATGGTGGATAGAGACTATGTATTCAGTTATTCAATTAAGTATTTTCTATATACCTGTTGGGCCTTAAGCCAGCACCCCCCCTGCTCTGCTCCATTGCTGATACTATGGTCTATTTACATAATCATTGTTTTGCCTGAGACCCTCCCTGTCTGCAGTGTATTAATTAATCCCACTGGTTAAAACCTTCGCCAACAGCTGCTATGAAAGCTTTCTACCTTTGCGCTCTTTCCTTTTCTCCACCCACTTTCCTAGCCGTTTCCTTTTCTGACTTGCCACTTCCGTTTCTAAAGATATAAAGGTGTTGTCTCTTATCAATAAAGGTGCATTGTGTTCTACTCTCCCATGAGTTCCTGGTTCCTCTCCTGCATCACTGAGTAAGCAGCAGCCTAGGTTGGCTCCGGTAGAGTTCTCTCCAACCCAGAGAGCACATGCCTGGGAAGAAACACCCTCAAGCTAGCTCGGCATATACCTTTTTGGAAAAAAAAAAAAATTAGGATCTTCAGAGCTATATTACTGGATTTAGGCATCTGTTTTTCCATAAGAGAAAAAGAAAACTGTTTCTGGGTGAGGGAGATAACATAAATGGTTATGTAAAAGATCTTCATGCCTGAGGCTCTGAATTCATGAACTCTGAAGTCTGAATACATAATCTCTATTCAATCCCTAGTACCACCATAAGTCAGAGTTCAGGGTGATCTAGTTTTCCTCTCTGATCTCTTTCTGTCATTAAAATAAATTAAATAAAATATTTTTTAAAGAAAAAAAAACTGTTTCTGCATTACAAAAGTTCATGGCAAACCTAAATGACATCTATATCTACTCTGAGAACACCAAAGATGTCAGACATTCTCATAGCATCCATCATTAGTAAAACATATAAAAGTAAGATCAGAGATCTTGGAGTCAGAAAGAGCATATATTTTTCGTATTTCCTTCTGGCTCTGTGAACTTGGGCATGCTATCTAGCCTTCCTCCTTTTCTCATTAAATCACTCTGTGTGCAGTTCTAGTTGTTTTCCAAGATAACTTGTTGCTCATACAATTTTTTCTTCTTCCATACCTCACTTCCCTCCTCCCTCCCCCTCTTCCTTTGTTCTTCCACCCATTCTCCTTTCACCAAGTGCTATTTTATTTCAACTAGCCCTGCCTACTGTCATTTCAAAACACAACCATGCCATGGACAGGGAGCAGTCTAATTCCAACTTCCTTCCTTCATGACCACAATATCCTGGGTGGATTCTTCTTAGTCTGGGTGGGAAGAGGTATGTCTGAGGTCTGGTTTCTATCCTATTTGTTCTGGAAGAAAAATCCAGCTCTTATTTTTGGCATTCCTTGGTTGAATGTGGAGAAAACATAGAGGGTGTGGAAAATACAAATTTACTTAATCACTGGCTTCTGAGGCATTGCATCCCCATTCTTTTTCCAACCTGTATTTCTTTCAAATTGCCCTCTGCCTGTTGTTTCTTCCATTTCTAGTTAATCTTGAAAGCTTGTTTATTCTCAAAAAGTAGCTAGAATAATAACTCAGTGTTAAAGCATTGAACTTTTGTGCCTAAGGATCCAGTGGCCCTGGGTTTAATCCCTAGCACCACTATATGCCAGAATTGAATAGTGCTCTGGTCTTAAACATTCTCCTCTATTTATAACTCTCTCCCTAATCTTTCACACATAAATGAGTATTTTAAAAAGTATGTGACAACTGATTTAATTATGTCTTTATGAAACAAAAAGTTCATAGAGATGAACACTCAAGATCTTAAATGTTACAGATGAGCAATCAAATCATCAAGGCCTGACTTATCAAAAATTTAGTTTAATTCCTAGCAGAGGCAAGATCTGAACCCTGGAAGTCCTACCTTTGCCTATTTTCTCTATCCCCAGGTAAAGATGTGTCTGTTATGGATATATTTATCATCTTAAATCAGGTTTCTATGAAAATGACTTAATGTGATAGAAAAAGAACAATTTTCAGGGCTTGGGAAATAACATAATGGTTATATGCAAATAACTTCTATGCCAGAGGCTGTGAGCTTCTAGGCTTAATACCTGGCACCACTGTAAACCTGTCCTGAACAGCGCTCCAGTGGAAAAAAAGAAAAAGAAGCTGGATTTTTATATGTGCTATGATCAGAGTTTTAGCCTTAGGCAATTTCAGTTCTTTATCCAATGCTTTTCTTTCTTTTCTTTTAAAGAAAGCATATATATAATTTTCATGACTGATAAATAGATCAGTAGATCGGGATTAAGAGATAGTCCACTGAGATATCACTGGTCAACTCTGGTTTATGTTGGTACTGGGGATTGAATCTGGCAATTTAGAGCCTCAGGCATGAAAAGTTTTGCATAACCATTATTCTGTCTCCTCAGCTCTATCCAATGGTTTCTAGGCATGATTTAGTATTAGAGTGAGTGAGTATGAATAAGATCACTTAAGTTATATATTTGCATCTATCAATTAGAGTAGCACATGGAGGATTTTAAAGGGTCCAACTGTTCTGACTATAGTGGAAAATGCTTCTGAGAGGCATGAGAGAGATGTTGCAACAATTCAGGTGAGACATTATGGCCCAGTTCCTAACAGCTCAAAAAATAGTAGACAACTACATGGGAGCAAAGGTAGAATGTTGTGTGGATTGATGACTTCCTTTAGCTAATCTCACTAAGGTTTCCCTGGATTACATTCTGTTTCTGTTGTGGTTTATAAATCAGGATGTTCAGTGAAGATAACATTAGATGAAAAAGAAATGCTGTTCTAAATGAACTTTTGAGTTTGGACTTATTCATACTTAAATTTTAAAGTAGGCAGTTCCATAGAGTCTAATTAGAACCAGGTACTCTCCATACTACCTTGAGTAGATTACTTAGTTTTTCTAAAAACTATAGTATTTTCAATCTATAAAATATGTAAAGTACAATGCTTTCTAACCCTGACATCAGATATAAATAATCTCTCAAATCATTCAGCATAATAAAACAATCACAAAGTAGGTGGTTTAAACATCAAAAGCTCATTTTCATGCAGTTCTGGGAGTCCAAAACTGAAGTGTTGACTGTTTTAGTTTCTTCTGAAACCTGTCTCTTTGATTTCTAGATGTCTGTGTCCTCACACAGTCTCCTCTGTAGGTTTCCCCGTGCCCCTTTTTATGTTCAAACTTTCTCTTCATATACAAATATTAGTCAAGTTGAGTTAGGGTCTGAGCACCCTAAAGAACTTGTTTTAACTTAATAATCTAAAATATTTTTTATTCTTTTATTAGGGGGATTAATGATTTACAGTAAATATAGTTGTTGTTACATGTGTAAAATTTCTGTTTTCTTCAAAACATTTTCAACCTCCACCTAGGTCCTCCTCTACCTTCATGTACCAGTGCCTAAAATCCCCCCTACCTCTACCCCAAAAGCCCTTTACTTTGGTGCCATACAACAAACCGAGTCCAATTACTATGTTGTGTTTCCACTTTATGTTCTTATTTCTTAATTTCTGTTCATGAGTGAGATCACCCCATATTCATCCTTCTCTTTCTGGCTTATCTCGCTTAAAATGATTACTTCAAGCTCCATCCAAGATAAGGTGAAGAAGGTGAATTCAGCATTTTTAATAGCTGAGGAGTATTTCTTTGTGTATATAGACCACAACTTATTCAGCCACTCATCTGTTTTTGGACACCTGGGTTGCTTTCAGGTTTTTATTACTATTACAAATTGTGCTGCTATGAGCATATGTATACACAGTCCTTTTGAGATGGGTATGTTTGATTTCTTAGAATCCCAGGAGAGGAATTGCCAGGTCATAGGGCAGGTCAATTTCTTTCCTTCTGAGAGTTCTCCAGACTGCTCCCCACAGGGTTTGGACCAATTTACATTGCCATCAGCAGTGAAGGATGGCCCCTTTGCCTCCACAACCTTTAGAGTATTTGTTTTTGCTATATTTTCTATTTTTTCCTTCTCCAGAGTTATTACTGAGGCTTGGTGCCTGCACTGCATATCCAAATCATTGCTCCTGGTGGCAAACCTCCCCCCCCCCATTTTATTTGATAGGATAAAGAGAAATTGAGAGGGGAGGGTGAGACAGAGAGGGAGAAAGACACCTACAGGAACCACTCACTGCCTGGCCCTCTGTCTTTTCTGATAAATGACATTCTCACAGGAATGAAGCTGTATCTCATTGTTGTTTTTATTTGCATTTCCCTGAAAAACAGTGACTTGGAGCATTTTTTTTTCCACATCTCTGTTGGCCTTTTGGATCCCTTCTTTGATAAATATTCTGTTCATATCTTCTCCTCACTTTTGGATGGGGAAATCATTTTTTTTGTTGGTGAGTTTAGTGAGCTCTTTATATATTTGGTTTATTAGCCTTTTGTCTGATATATGGCATGTAAAGATCTCCCATTCAATAATGAGTCTCTTTGTTTGTGTGGTGGCTTCTTTTGCTGTGCAGAAGTTTTTTTTATTTTATGTAGTACCATTGGTATATTTTAGTTTTAGTCTTCCTTAAAACTGGACTTGTGTCATTGAAGATGTCTATAAAACTTATATGAAAAAGAGTTCTACCAATACTTTCCTGTAAGTATTTGATAATTTCTGATCTAACATCCAAGTCCTTGATCCACTTGGAGTTTACTTTTGTGTTTGGTGAGATGTAGTGGTTCAGTTTTTCAACCAAATTTTCTGAACAACACCATTTGTTGAAGAGACTCTTTCTCCCCTTAATAGTTTGGAGCCCTTTGTCAAGAATTAGGTGGGCATGTGTGTAGGGGCCTATTTATGGATTCTCAATTCTATGACTCCCCAGTTCTGTCCTTTTTTCTTGAGATTGCTTTGGCAATTATGGCTCTTATCTGGTTCCAGATAAATATTTGTAACTTTTGTTATATTCTATTGGAAAAAAATTGGTGGGACCTTCATAGGAATTGCATTAAATTAATATACTACTCCAGGTAGAATAGTCATTTTGATAATGTTAATTCTTCCAATCCATGAACATAGAATATTTTTCCACTCTCTGTATATTTTTCTATTTTCCTGAATAGGAACTCCTAATTTTTACTATACAAGTTTTTCACTTCTCTTGTTAAGTTTATTCCTAGATATTTTATTATTTTTGCTGCTGTAGTGAATAAGACTGACTTCTGGATTACTACGGTCTTAGTGTTTGCATAAAGAAATGACACTGATATTTTGTGTTAATTTTGTAGCCTGACATCTTATTGTATTGCCTGATAATTTCTAAGAGCTACCTGCTGGATTCTTTAGGTTTTCCTATGTATACTGTAATATCATCTGCAAATAGTGACAGTTTGACTTCTTCTCTTCTAATTTGTATCCCTTTAGTTCCTTGCTCTTGTCTGATTGCTATGGCAAAAACTTTCAGCACTATAGTGAATAGTAATGGTGATAGTGGGCAACTATTTCTAGTACCTTCATTATGGGGAAAATGCCTCCAGTTTTTCACCATTCATTATAGGTTTGCTATATATGGACTTCACTATCCTAAGGAATGTCCCATTTTTTGTAGTGTTTTGATCATGAAGGGGTGTTGGATTTTGTCAAAGGCTTTCTCTGCATCTACTGAAATAATCATTAGGTTTTTGTTTTTTCTTTGATTGATGTTGTGGATAATATAGATTGATTTATACATATTGTACCAGCCTTGCATCCCTGGGATAAATCCCACTTAGTTGTGATGTATAATCTTTTTGATATACTGTTGTATCCAGTTGACTAGAATTTTGTTCAGCATCTGCTTTCATCAGTGATATTGGTCTGTCGTTTTCTTTTTGTTGTTGTTGTTGTTTTTTGTTTTGTCTGTGTTTTCTTTTAATATCAGGGTGATGATGGATTCATAGAAGGTGGGAGGGAGTATTCCTTTGTCTTCAATATTTTGAAAGAGCTTAAGAAGTATGGGTGATCTCTAAAAAACCTTTTTTTGAAGGTTTTATAGAGTTCATTTGTAAGATCATCTGAGCCTGGAATTTTTATTGTTGGGAAGTTTCTTGATGACTTTCAATTTATTTGACTATGATTGGCTTGTTCATGTTTTCTAGTTTCTCTTGGTTCAATTTGGGAAGGTTATATGTTTCTAGGAACTATTTCTTCCAGATTCTCTGACTTGGTGCCATATAGTTGTTCATAGAAGCTTCATGTGACACTTCGGATTTCTGTGGTATCTGTTGAGATATCTCCTTTTTCATTTTCATTCTATTTACTTAAATCTTCTCCCTATTTTTTTCTAATAAGTCTGGCTAACGGTTTGTTAATTTGTTTACCCTTTTGAAGAACCAACGCTTAACTTCATTGATCTTTTCTATGGTTCTATGGTATTTTTGATGTTATTTGTTTCTGCCCTAATTTTAATTATTTCAGTTCTGGTTGCTTAAAGGTTCCCTTGTTCTTCCTCTAAGTTGTTTGAGTTTTATTCTTATTTCTAATGTGTGCCTGTATGGATATGAATTCCCTTATTCCTACCTTAATGATTTCCCAAATATATTGAGAGCTCATGTCTTAATTTTCATTTAATTCAAGGAAAATTTGAATTTTCATTCAACCAGTCATTGTTAAGCAGTGTACTGTTGAGTTTTTTGGGGGGCTGGATTTTGCTAATTTTCTGTTTATTGGTAAGTGCTAGCTTAATTTCACTGTGGTCTGAGAAGATGCTTGGGATTATTTCAATGTTCTTGAATTTTTTGACACTGTCTTTGTAGCCTAACATATGTTCTGTCCTTGAGAATGTCTTACATGGAATTAAAAAGGATGTTTATTCCAGGTCTTTGGTGTGAAAAAGCTCTGAAAAATGTCTAGTAGGTCTAGTCGATCTTTTCATTTATCTTAATTTTTTATTAACTTTCTGCCTAGATGACCTCATCTCTTGGAAGGAGAAGGGTGTTGAAATCTTACTATTACTGTGTTGCTGTCTATACATACTTTTAAAACCCTCTTCAATAGCTGTTTGACATATTTTGATAGTGTCTTTCTATTGAAAGCCTTACCTCCAATGCAATCAAATGTACATATGCTGGGCTAGAATTTAAACACGTGAATTTTGAATGAACAAAGGTCATCTCATAAGAAATACTGGCTCATTTTTTTATTTATCTTTTTTATTTATTGTCTAGAGACAGCCAGAAATTGATAGAAAGGAGGAGATAAATAGGGAAAGAGACAGAGAGACACCTGCAGCACTGTGAAGCTCCCCTCTGCAGGTGGGGGCTGGGAGCTTGAACGTGGGTCCTTGTGCATTGTTATATATGCACTTAACCAGGTGAGCCACCAATCAGCCCAAGTACAATAATTATTTTACATTTTACCAAATCACAGTAACAAGATTTGTGCTCATTTTTTATCTGTCACTTAAGCCTTTAATTATGTCATAATATTTTTGCTCCTCTAGAAAAGTTCTTAAAACACAATATCCTGTTTTCATGGTGAAGAAGCATAAAAGTCAGACTCAAAAGGAATTATAATCAGAAATTGGATATATGCCATGTGTCATTTCTTCATGTGCTCCCCAATTTATATCTTCTTTCCATTAAGTAGTAAGGCAAAAGAGTCTGTGATTTTTGTCATAAGTAAAACTTGCTCTGATCACCAGCTATTTTCTCTTCTGATGACAGAAACATATACATATATATTTAATATATTATGTATTATATTACATATATCATATTTATATATGTATTTGGTGTATGTATAAGTGTGTGTGAATGTGTGATCATGATTGCATTATAATCTCATGGCTCCAGATTGACTTTTTCAGATAGCAAGAGAGAGACATACAGACCAAAGGGAAGATAGTAAAGCACTGAAGCTTTCTCCAGTGTCATAATACTCCCCCATCTCATATGCTAGGGACTTGAACTAGGGCTATGTTCATGAAAATACAAGTAGAGTACAAGGAAGGATATCTAACAGGTCCAAAATGTCCTTTCTTATTTTCCATTTGGAATACTCTTCTCCCTCAGTCTTATTGTGTGTCATTTCTGTAGAATTGACACCCCTGCAGACTGCAGAAGTAAAAATGTGATCTAGATATGACCTGCAATGTAGAACATCTACAGTGTTGGATTCAACATTTTATTCAAGGTCTCCAAATAGCCTAAAACCTTGTAGACATCATTAGAGAAGAGATGCTCTGTCTTCTATAGACTTGAATCATATTAGCGATAGCAAAACTAGATAGTGGCACATCCAGTTAAGCACATAATACTATGCTAAGGATCCACAAAAGGACCCATATTTGAGCCCTGGCTCCCCACTTGTAGGGGATGCTTTGCAAGCAGTGAAACAGGTATGCAGGTGTTTCTCTTTCTCTCTCCCTTTCTACTTCCCCTTCCCCTTTCAATTTCTCTCTGTCTTAACAAGTAAAAACATATGTATATAAATAAAGGACTAGCAAAACCCTGTGCTGTCTTGGCTGTTTTTGTAAATTTCATCTGGAAAATAGAGCTGACATAGAAATATTAGAAGAAATTAATAACAAATAACATTATTTGATGGCTACATTAAACTATATCTGACACTTTACATATGAAACCCCTTCATCTCGAGTATAGAAATGATTAAGTTCCTTTTTATCATTGAAAATATTTGCAGTATGGTAGTCAGTTGCATTCAAAGATGCTTAACTAGATGAATTAGAGTCTAATCTAAATCTGTTTGCTCCACAGGTTCAATTATTTTGATGTAAACTGAAGATGGATAGTAATCATTTCTACTTCTGAATGTGAATTATCTGGGATTGTTCAGGTTACTCCAGAAACAAGTTCTGATGTTTGACTCACAGTCTGAGGTGGACAATAAAAGAACATAGTGCTGCTCAGTTTGATTTTTAATGCTTGCACACTTTTGCACCATTATTTTGACTTGCTTATAGGTTGTCACATTAGGAGAGCAAGTTCCATATCTGTTACATTATAATGTTCAGAGAAGACATTTTTTTTTTAACCCAATGAGAAAGACTATAAGGGTTTTGCCATTTTTCTGAGCTACAAAAATAGTGCCTGTGAAGTCATAGTAAACACTGGGCACCTGTTATCCAGGAAAGGTAAAAATATAGAACTTAAAAAGTTTTTTTTATATATTTATTTATTCACTTTTTTGTTGTCCTTATTGTTTTTATTGTTGTAGTTATTATTGTTGTTGTTATTGATGTTGCATTGTTGGATAGGACAGAGAGAGATGGAGAGGGGAGGGGGAGATCTAGAGGGGGAGAGAAAGAGACACCTGCTGACCCACTTCACCACCTGTGAAGTGACTCTCCTGCAGGTGGGGAGCCATGGGATCGAACCAGGATCCTTACTCTGGTCCTTGCGCTTTGCGCCACTTGCGCTTAACCCATTGTGCTACCGCTGTACTCCCTTAAAAAGTTATTTGCTCCGATAAGGAAAAAGAAGAAATTTGATCTGACAATTTAAGTGACTAAACTCCACAGAATGTAACTATGGTAAAAATTATCACAAGTTTCTAGTTTTGTCCACAGTGAGATCCTGCGATAAATCATTTAATTCATCTCAGCTGTCCAATGAGAATTAGATTCTAATATGTTCTAAAATTCTAACACTGAAAAACACTAATATTAATTCTAATATAAATTTTATAAACATTAAGTTAATTTTACCATTTTCTTTGGAATTAAAATTTATAATAGAGTCAATATTAATATTTTGCCAGTGTTTCACCAGTAATGGAATGGAACTGTAGCGTCTCTCCTCTCTCTTTCCTTTAGTGTTCTCTCTCTCTCTCTCCCTCCCTCTTTCCCTCATTCCCTTCTTCCCTCAGCTAAAAATAATAGTCCACCAGGGGTGGTAGAATCAGATAGATGTAGAACCCTAGTGATAACCCTGGTGACAAAAAAAATATATATATCAGTGAGGAATTATTACTTATCATGTAGATGAAGAGAATGAAGTTCAAATCTGTGTGAGTTACACAATCCATTGCTTAATGGGCTGACTGAATTCCAGTCAATATGTATTTTATTTCATGTATTTAAAGTTCTTTATTGGGGGATTAATGGTTTACAGTCTACAGTAAAATACAATGGTTTGTACATGCATAAAATTTCCTAGCTTTCCACAAAACAATACAATCCCTACCAGGTCCTCCTCTGCCATCATGTTCCAGGACCTGAACCCTCCCACACATAGACCCCAGAGTCTTTTACTTTGGTGCAATAAGCCAACTCCAGTCCAACTTTTGCTTGGTGTTTCCCCTTCTGATCTTGTTTTTCAACTTCTGCCTATGAGTGAGATCATTCCATATTTATCTTTCTGCTTTTGACTTATCTCACTTAACATAATTCCTTCAAGCTCCATCCAAGATGGGCTGAAAATTGTGAAGTCACCATTTTTAATAGCTGAGTAGTATTCCATTGTGTATATAGACCACAACTTGCTCAGCCACTCATCTGTTGTTGGACACCTGGATTGTTTTCAGGTTTTAGTTATTACAAACTGTGTTGCTATGACCATAGGTATACACAAATATTTTTGGATGGTGTATTTTATTTTAATGAGAGAGAGAAACAGACAGAGACAGAGACAGAGACAAAGTGAGAGAAACACTGAGAAAGATATCAGAACACTGATCAGCTCTGATTTCTGGTGGTGCTAGGGAATGAACCTGGGACCTCTAGGCCCCAGGAATGAAAGTATTTTGCATAACCATTATGCTGTCTCCCCTACCCACTTCTTATTTTCACATACTTTATTTCCCATAATTATTACAAGGATTTGGGGCATGATAAGAAGCCATAGAGGAAGATGCTCTCTTTTTGATGTGAACACATTAACTTCTTGCATTATTAGCCCTCTTCCTTCCAACTGTCCAGGATTAAGTACAAGAAACCCTAAAACTAAAGTTGTACAAATCACTCTTGCTACTGAATTTAATCTTCAGATGACTGTTTTTGGTTTCACTTTTACTTTCTCAAATAATGTCTGATTTTCTCACTGGTCTTGCAAGTTAATTTACTGGAGAGGGAGAGGTAAAAATCTATCTATCATTTCTTTTTTTCCTGCCTTAAAAAGTATAGACTTGGATGTTTCTATGAGGCACCATTAATAATGCATTTATCATTTGAATCCCTTAACCTCTTCAGTTCTTCAAACAGAATTTAAAATTTCTGAACTAGTAAATAATTTCATTATGTGACTGAATGAAAAGAGAGAACACTTCTAAATGATACTAATCTATTTATTCTCCTCAGAGTATCACCACTCAGAGTGGGCTGGATGCTGCCACTATTTTTCTCCCTGCCTTACAGTGTTTTTGGACCTTCTGCCCAATTAGGCACTGATGCTTCTTTCCCTGTCTTCTAGCCTACAAACCTGTTTTGTGTTTTTTTTAACCATGTGTCAAAGGCCATAGAAATTAAGTGAAGGGATGGTTATAATTGCACAGCTTCTTGTTGTAAATACATTATCACTTTTTTGTTGTTGTTGATTGGTTACTCACTGTCTCTTCTTTTCCAGTAGTGGGTTAGGGGTTTATGGGCATATGATTCAACTTCTGTCTTTCTGAAAATGACCTCTTGCCCAAATCTAGGCTGACCTATGTACAGGATTTTATTTTGGGGCTCTGTTCCAATCAAATTTCAGAAAAATGCTCATCAAAGCTGATAATATCCTATGATATTGGTTGCCTCCTTCAAAGGGATCTAGAATTAGTCTTGCTACCCTGGAGAGTGTATCTAGAACACAGCATGGAGACATTCAGCACTCATCTGCATGTTCTACTTTAGAAACAACTGGTTAGTATTCCTTGGTGTTGCTGACAGCTGCCAATTGATCCCAGCCTTGACTCTACTCAACTATGGGTGGCATTTCAACTCCAAAGTACTTACTAATCCCTGATCTTTGAAGGATTATTTTTCCCATTCAACTCATATCCATATCCTAACCGTAAGCACTGCATTTCATTAATTCAAAAAATGTAAGTAGTCAGTTGAATAGATGACTGTATTAAGTTCACTCTACCTAGAAACGCCACCTGGTGATGGCTGCTTAACTTACGAATGGATTTATGACAAATTTAATTTATGAATATAGGGCTTGCAAAATAGCACACCTAGCTAGTGAGTTGCTTTGCCATGATCTTGACCCAGACTTGAGCATAGGTCCCACCACATTGGAAGGATATTTGGTGCTTAGGGGTCTTTCTCTTTCTCTTTCTCTTTCTCTTTTATTTATAAAAAGGGAACACTGACAGAACCATAGGATAGAAGGGGTACAACTCCACACAGTTACCACCACCAGAACTTCGTATCCCATCCCCTCCCTTGATAGCTTTCCTATTCTTTAACCTCTTAGAGTATGGACCCAAATGGGATGCAGAAGGTGGAAGGTCTGGCTTCTGTAATTGCTTCCTTGCTAAACATGGGTGTTTCTATCTGTCTGTTTTTCTATCTGAAAAACTTAACCTGTATCAGTGAAACACTAGTAATGACCACGAAATAATCTTTATAAAAATAAACTAGTAAAACCTTTGCTGTATACCTCATTCATAGGAGAGGGACTAACTCAACCAATATTTTGTTTTATCTGTTAATAATATTCTGGGGAGTCTGCTGACTATTGACTGAATTCCGCCCATTTGCCACCTACCTTCCTCCAGCTGCTCACCTGTTTGAATCAAGAAGAGCTATCATGATCAATGCTTACTAATCCATTAATGATTCCCAAACTAAAATTTTGGACATTCTTTCCTTAGTTGCTAAAATTTGGGCTAGGGAGATAGTATAATGGTTATATAAACAACTTTCATGCCTGCGGCTCCCTGGTTCCAGTTTCATTCCCTAACACCACCATCAGCCAGAGCTGAGCAGTACTCTGGTCTTTCTCCCCACTTCTCTCTATATATGTTTAAAATAAATAAATATTTTAAAAAGCTCAAATTATTAATTAAAAAATAGCTGAAATTCATGATCTGTATACCACAGAAGATGTACATAATGTCTATAAAACATGCCCTTTCACATTCTACATAAAAAAAAAAACTCTCAGTCTATTCTATATCTACCTACATATATATCTCCAACTCCATCCCTTTTCCTGAATCTCTTCCATCCTCAATTTTCCTACTTTGGGGTCTTAGCCTTCTCACTGTTATATTCCAGGACCGAGTAGTACTTAAGGGTTAATTCTTCCTGAATCTTCAAAGTAGAATAACTACAAGTCAAATTCACCCAATTTTTTTATTTACTGTGTCTATGGGTATTGGGAAATTGTGAGGAGCCTCACAAAGCACCCTGCATTCCTGATACTGTGGTCTATCTGCATAATCATAGTTTTGCCTGAAAGATCCCCACCCATTCCATTCCTTTGATCTGTCTTCTTTCTACCCTTGAGACCCTCCCTGCCTGCAGGGTAATATTAATCCTACCAGTTAAAACCCTCACAACAGTTGCTAAGGATGTTTCTACATTCCCAGCCCCTTTTGCCTTTTTCTGCCGCTTTCCTAGTGATTTCCATTTCTGACTTTCCACTTCCAGGTCTGCCCTTTAAAAAGCCTGCACTCTCTGATCAATAAAGACATTGCATTGTCTCACCACCACGTGCCCGTTCCTCAGTCATCTCCCTGCATCACTGAGTGAGTAGCAGCCCATGTTGGCTCCATTTGAGTTCTCTCCAACCCAGAGAGTACGCACCCAGGAAGAGGCACCCCCATGCTAGCCCAGCATATGGAGTGGGGGTGTGGACTGAGACTTCAAAGGAATATATATATATATATATATATATATATATATATATATATATATAGCACCAGAACACTGCTCAGATGACTTATGGAGGTCCTGGGGATTTAACCTGGGACCAGGTGTTTGCATGATAAGATATCTTCCCAGCCTTACCTTGCCACTTTATTATGTCATATATTAGTCTTTGACTTTTTTTGTTGTGTGGTACCAGAACAAAGTCTCTGTTTTTTTCTTCACCTAGAAGGATGGACACAAACCTTAGAGCTAGGGAGAATAAGAATGAAGACATGGGTATAGATCATACACGTTTGCTTCCTTGGATTATTCACCAGTCTTTATAAACTTGCTTTGGATATTATTACAGATCCATAATATTATGACTATATTTTTTCATACTGTATTCTAGAATGATTTACATAGATATTTGTATAGTTGGGAAGGACAAATTTTATAGTTGGGAAGGACAAATTTTATAGTTGGGAAGCACAAATTTTATTCTTTTATGAATGAGTATCTTAGGCAAACTAGCAGATATTTATCTGTGATCACATAGAATGGTTTAATTTCAGAACATTGGGATTTCTCTCTTTTTATTCTTTCTTTCTTTTCTCCTTTCTTCCTTTCTATAGGCCCCTCTTTCTTGGAATAAAAGTGGAGTCTAGTATTATCTATTAAAGTAATTCCTCTTTGGTTGAATAAAATACACACACATTCTCTTGCTCTCTCTTTTTTTATGTTTATTTATTTTCCCTTTTGTTGCCTTGTTTTTCATTGTTGTTGTAGTTATTATTGTTGTTGTTATTGATGTCATCATTGTTGTACAGGGCAGAGAGAAATGTAGAGAGCAGGGGAAGACAGAGAGGGGGAGAGAAAGATAGACACCTGAAGACTTGCTTCACTGCCTGTGAAGCAACTACCTCACAGGTGGGGAGCCAAGGGCTCAAACCGGGATCTTTATACCTGTCCTTGCACTTTGCACCACATGCGCTTAACCCACTAGACTCTGCACCACATCCGCTTAACCCACCCAACTCCCTCTCTCTCTCTCTTTATAAAAAACTTAATTATTTATTCATGAGAAAGGAGAGAAAGAAAGAACCAGACATCATTCTGGTACATGTGCTGCTGGGCATTAAACTTGGGACCTCATGCTTGAGAGTCCAATGCTTTATCCACTGTACCACCTCCCTGGATATTCTCTCTCTAAACCTTTTCTTTATTTCAGCTGGAAACTTAGTTGAGGCTTGTCCCACCCTTGCTAATCCTAATTCAGGGATAGGAAGGTTATCAAAAATACTAAAATACATGTTGTTCTGTTCCCAGAAATCGAATGATATGAAAATGAATTTTGTTTAAGTTAAATTCCATCTTTTCCTGGTGCTGTATCATTTTCTGAATGAAAAAAGGTGAACATATTATATTTTGTTTAAAATTCTATAATCTCCCATAATTTTTGTGATGCTATTCATATATTATTCTAATTTTTCTTATAAGATCTCTGAGACTATTATTTATTTATTTATTTATAATATGGAAATACTGACAAGATCATAGGATAAGAGGGGTACAATTCCCACCACTAGAGCTCCATATCCCATCCCCTTCCCTGATAGCTTTTCTAATCTTTAACCCCATGGGAGTATAGACCCAGGATCATTATGGGTTGCAGAAAGTGGAAGATCTGGCTTCTGTAATTGCTTCCCCGCTGAACATGGGCGTTGGCAGGTCGATCCATACTCCCTTTCTGTCTCTCTCTTTCCTTAGTGGTGCAGGGCTCTAAGGAAGCAGAGCTCCAGGACACATTGGTGGGGTCATCTGTCCTGAGAAGCCCAGTTGGCATCATGGTAGCATCTGGAACCTGGTGGCTGAAAAAAGAGTTAACATATAAAGCTATACAAATTTTTGATTAATCCTGAATCTAAAGGCTAGAATATTACAGAAGAAGATTTGGGGGTCTCCATTTTGGAAATAGCTAGTAGTTCTATTTTAGTTATATTCCAAAGGGTCCATGACTTTATTAGTTTTTGCCTGAGCCTGACATCTGATAGGTGGACCCAGGTTATAGTCTGGGGAGATGATGTCATGGCTGGAAAAAGGGTTAGAAAGCTGGATCAGGGAAGAGAGTACCTCCCAAATATGGGAAAAGTGTATAAATATTGTTGACCGTAAACCCCCATCGATTTGATCTGGGGCCCATATTAAGCATAGCAGCCTATGTTACCACTACATCCCTGTAGATCTGAGCTTACATTCTGTGGTCATGAGTAGGAACGTTCCAAACTGCCCCAATTTCAGGATCCATCTTCTCTGGATGGTAGATAAAGTATGTTATCCAACCTCCCTTCAGAGGATGGAACATTTTCTAACATTGTCGATCCACATTGAGGGCAAGGTCTAATGGGGTCCCCCAAAAGGGTTCATTATGTTGTTTCTGATGGAGATGACCAGTGATAATTGCAAGAGTGATCTATTCGAGGTCTAGGCTCATCGTGTTTGTGTGGGAATCCCAGGACTCCCTGACTAAGGCCCCTGCTGATGAGGGGGCCTGATAGTGACTAAAGAGTCATCATTAAAGTATGCCAGTCTCTTGCTCTTATTGAGCTTTTGTAGTCCTTGCTTTAATAAGGTTATCATTGGAGTGAGTGAGGGAAGTGTAATAGGAAGTAGGTGAGGAGGGTATCTAGGTCTAAGTAGAAACTATTTTGTTAGCTACTTTAAGGTGTCTTTTTAGGTCTTTCTACCTGCTTGTTTCATTTATTGACTCACTTCAAACTATTGTGCACTTTTGCTTTCAGGTATATATTTTGTTCTAACTTATGGATACATGTATACATGTGCTCTATCTCATGGGACCTGGTCTATATCTAAGTTTTGAGGCTTTGTTAGGAACCCAAAATGGAATTAGAGAATCTTATGAGAAAGGAAAGGTCTCACCCAAAAATTGAGGCTGAAGGGTTGACATTCCATGCCTGATGTCTCTGGACACATTCTGAAGTGAAGAATGCTGAGGTGGTACTCATTGCATTGAATAGGTTGGGATCAGCAGATGCAGTATCAGTTGGTATGAATTGAGAGAAGCATGCTGAAATGTGAGTCCTACCCTAGAGGTTCCAGGACTGGGGGAACCTTCTCTGACCCATCTTGGATGGAGCTAGAAGGAATTATGTTAAGTGAGTTAAGTCAGAAAGACAAAGATGAGTATGGGCTGATTCCACTCATAAAAAGAAGTTGAGAAAGAAGAACACAAAGAGAAACTCAAAGCAGGATCTGAGTTTGGAGTTGCACCAAAATAGAAATCTTTGGGTGGAGGGTGAGGGTATGCTCAGATTCACTGTGGGGATGGGGGAATGGGATGGGACACAGTCTTTTGGCAGTGGGAATGGTGTTTATGTATATTCCTATTAACTTGTAGTCATACAAATTACTATTTAATTAATATGAGAGGGGAAAAATGGATTGAATGTTTCCAACTTTCAATGCATAGACCATAGTCTGAGTCTTTGAAATGTTGACTCTCCTAAAAGCTTAGACCAGGAGAGCAGAAGCAACGAGTGGTGTTACTTTATAAAGTAAATATATATATATATATATATATATATATATATATATATATATATATATATATATAATTTACTTTATAATATATATAATATATATATATATATATTTACTATATATATCACATCAAAGGACAAATTATGGTGAGGTTGTGTTGTATGATACAGCAAATCCTAACAATGGAATTTTCAAAGTCAACTCAATTGCCAAATAATTTGATTGTTCTTAGTAAATAAGGAGGGGAAAGACAACTGCTGGTTAGTGTGAGAATATAGTGACTTGAAACACATGAATTTTTAGGGAAAAAAGTAGCCAAATCTATATCCAGTACTTTGTGAGAACTATGGATTTTAACTGGGAAGGGATGGGTATAGTATAGAACTTTGATGGTGAATGTGGTTTGGGATTACACCCCTATAATCTTATAATCTTGTAAATCATTATTATGATAATCCCCAAAATAACAAAAGTCAGAAGTTAAAATCAGGAATTATTATCTGATTACAAAGCTATCACATTTTACTAAACTTCTTTTGGTAACAGTGATTTTGTTTTTACATATTTCTGTTTTCATAACCTATCTTAATTTTATGTTTTCATTATGCTACATAAGATGTAGAAAAATTAGGAGCTGCAAAGAGAGAGAGAGATATCCATTGTCTCAACTTCCAAACCAAACCACATTATTATTATTTTTAGAATAAATTAGAGTTGCATGATCTGTGCTAAGTGAGACCACTTCCATTAGAAACTTAAGAGAAGTGATTACAGGTGATTGGAGAACATTTTCATTGGCTGCTGTGTTTGGATTGCTCTTCTGTCTTAATCATAAAAGATCTGACCATTGAGTGGTGAAATTCTACTCCTAATATGAGCCGAGTGCCTCTCATATTGGCATATCTTGTGAAACGAATTAGCCATCTAATAGCTAACACGATGACATGAAGAGAAGTCAAATGTAGCATTGATTTCCCAAGAGGTTTCGAAGTAGATCAAGTAACACTAAAATAAAATTGTCAAACTAGAAAATGGTTCTCATCAGAACAGTCTTTTCTTCCCTATAAATAAATGGTTTAAGCCAGTTCAAGAACTTCACAGGCTGTAGAAGACATAGCACAGTGTGGTTTCACAGAGTGCTTGTTACAATTCTTTTTAATACTCATCTGTAATATGAGATCAGTCCTTTGAAGACTAGAAACTGGTTTAAGCTTGAGAATTCTACCTAGTCCTTGTGCCCTTTTCCTTTGTGAAAGAGAGAAATAGCAAAAACATTCAGGCTATTAGCATCCTTCATTAGTTCTGCCTGGAGAATGTATAAGCAGCTTGCTCCAGAACATTTTTTATCTTTTATTTATGAAATGAAAATTATTGACAAGACTATAGAATCAGAGGGATACAATTCCACACAATTCCCACCCCCAGAACCCCATATCCACTCCCCTCCCTTGATAGCTACCCTATTCTTTATCTCTCTATGAGTATGGACCCAGGACCACTATGGGGCGCAGAACGTAAAATGTCTGGCTTCTGTAATTGCTTCCCCACTGAACATGGGCATTGACAGTTCAATCCATACTCCCAGCCTGCTTCTCTCTTTCCCTAATGGGGCAGGGTTCTGGGGAGGCAGGGCTCCGGGACACATGGTGGGGTCATCTGCCTAGGGAAGTGAGGTTGGCATCATGGTATCATCTGGAAACTGGTGACTGAAAAAAGTTAAGATATAAAGCAGAACAAATTATTGACTAATCATGAACCTAAAGGCATGAATATTGCAGATGAAGATTTGGGGTCTCCATTTTGGAAGAAGCTAGTAGGTCTATTTTAGTTATATTTCAAGGGGCCCATGGTTTTACTAGTTTTTGCCTGAACCTGACAGCTAATATGCAGGTGGACGCAAGTTATTGTCTGGGGAAATGGTGTCATATTTGGAAAAAGGTTAGAAAGCTGGATCAAGGAGGAGAGTAGCTCCCAAATAGGGGAAAGTATATAAATATTGTTAACTGAAAATCTCATTGGTGTGATCTGGGGCCCATAGTCAGCACAGGAGCCTGTGTAACATCTGCATCTCTGTAGGTCTGAGCTCACATTCTGTGGTCACAGCTAGGAACATTCCAGGCTGATCCATCTTCCTCAGGTAGTAGGTAGAGTATGTTGTCCAACCTCCCTTTGGAGAATGGAACATTCCCTACCATTGTTGATCCACATTGAGGGCAAAGTCCATTAGGAGCCCACAGAGGGGTCCGTTATGTTGTTCCTGATGAAAATGACCAATGACAGTGGTGAGAGGTATCTGTTGGAGGTCTAGGCCCATCATGTCTGTGTGGAAATCCCTGGACTCCTTGACTAGGCCCCCATGTGATGGGACAGCCTGGTAGTCACTAAAGAGTCATCATTGAAGTATGCCAGCTTCTTGCCCTTATTCAGCTTTTGTAGTCCTTACTTTGTCTGATACCTTTCTTCAGAGCTTTGGAGTGACTGGGGATATGTAATGGGAGGTAGGTGAGAAGGGTATATAGGTCTAAGTAGAAACTGTTTCATTAGGTACTTTAAGGTGTCTTTTTAGGTCTTTCTACTTGCTTGCTTCATTATTGACTTTATTATCTCATTTAATTTTTCTCAAAACCTCTTTTACCTTATTTTTATTTTTCCTTTGTGTGTATTTGACCTTACAATAAAATATTGAGAGGCTGGGTGGTAGCACACTTGGTTAAGTGTTGTTTTCGATGGGTTATGTTGTTTTCACCGGGCTGGCTTCACAGGCGGGTAACAGACGACCAGGGTCTCATGGTTGAGCTGTAGGCAGTATCTCTTTATTCATGCAGGACGCAGCACAATCTAAGCCGAGCTAAGCTAAACTAAAGGTAAAGTACTGTAAAACTCACAATGCTGTCTTTATATATACTTGCCAAGTAAGGTGGAAACAGGATGTGACATAGAGAAGGTGGAGAGAAAAGTGACTGGTGAAAATCAGAGTGTGACAAGGAGGGGGCAGATTAGGCGAGAATCCTATCACTGAACCACAAATGCCCTGGAGGGAGGGTGGAACTTGTTAACAATGGTTATATAAATAGAATGAAGTGGTTATGTAAATAGAATAGTGTTAAGCAGGGGGGATTTAAACCAAATGAAACAGAAGGGGTCTCATGCATACCAACAGTTAAGCACACACATTACAGTGCACAAGTACTCAGGTTCCAGCCACCTGGTCCTCACCTGCAGAGGGAAAGCTTCACAAGTGGTGAGGCAGTATTGCTGGTGTCGCTGTCTCTCTTCCTCTCTACCTACTTCTTTCCTCTCAATTTCTGACTGTCTCTATCCAATAAATCATGATGAGATTATAAGTAAAGATAAGAAATTGAGACTCAGAAATGCTAAGTAAATTACAAATTTATTTTGACATTAAATGGAAGAGCTAGGATTTCAGACTTCCACGTTCTTGACTGGAATTCTTTAAACTATTTTATGATTAGTGTAATAACATTATTTTACAAATGGGGATAAGCTTAGCACATTATGAGAGGTGTGAGAGATTATCTAGCTAGTAGGTGACAGAGTCATAAATTCTAGGAAGTCTAAGACCACCTTGGGGGAGGGAGGTGTTGACCCTTGTGGGTACCTAAAACTAAGTTCTTCCTGTCAGATTGAAAATAATTTTATTTCAGCATGACAAATAGAAGCTTGGTGTCATTAACTGGAATGCTGAGCTTTTCAATTTGAGAGAGAAGGATCTGCAGCTCTGAATTTTCTGAGATGGCTGGAACATCTGGTCTAAGTGCATGTTGACAACACAAAGAATAAAACCTGAAACACAACAGAAATTATTCCCTCTGCAAAATGAATGCTAGAGGGAGAAATCACAGAGTAATTCTGCCAAATTTCTTAGCAATTCTCACAAGATTGTGCATGTTAATTGTTTGTAGCTGCAGTTTAGTAGAGCTTTTTCCTCTGTGACAGCTAAGTGCCAAATGTCAGGGCCTTCAGTCACAGAGTTACAGATATTAGGGATTGGAGATGCCCACTAGGCCACTCAGTTCATTTTTAACCCACATAGATTATTCCTGAAGACCACTGTCCATGTCTTTTTGCATAGTTGAGTTTAAAATGGCTAAATGATTAGGTTTCTCCAGGGAAGTCATTATAGCACTGTAGAATTATCTGTGGGGCAATGTTTTATTTGGTTCAAACTATTATGTTATTTCCTCAGTTACACTCATTAATTCCAGTTCCCCTCTGGACTGCTTTATATATAATCATGCATATCAAGCTCTCAACCTGGTGTCCCAAGTTCATCATTGATCTCCAGTATGACTACAGAAACATTTTCTTCTTCTCTTTGAATCTTTGTTTCCCTTTCTGAAAAATTAAAGAATTGGAAAAACTAATACCTAAGATTTAAGTTTCTGTCTTGTCTCTTTTTTTTTCTTTATGTACCTTATTTATTCTTTTGTTTGTCTGTTTATGTTCTACCTCTGCCTTTTTATCCTCACCAATAACTATTAAGGTTAATTTGCTAACCTTTACTAGTTTGGAATAGGCAGTGTGCTAACTTTTCCTTGACTCTGTGATCAGTACTATCTCTTTGACCTCGACCCGGCTTCTCACCTGCAGGGGAGTCACTTCACAGGCAGTGTAGCAGGTCTGCAGGTGTCTATCTTTCTCTCCCCCTCTCTGTCTTCCCCTCCTCTCTCCACTTCTTTCTGTCCTATCCAACAACAACAACAAAAATAGTAACTACAACAATAAAAAGAAAAATCTCTTTGACAGCAATAAAATGGCTATGGTTGAGGGGAGGGCAGTGGGAGTATTGATGGGTGAATGCTAACACCTATATTGGGGAGATGTGAAATTGTACTGTTGTGACAACCAATAGTCTTGTAAATCAATATTTATTCATAAATTAATTTGATTAAAACAATATAACAAGTGTAAAAATATATAGGAAAGAAAATGCCTGGGTTTGGGGGAGTGAGTCATACCATAATAGTTATGCAAAAATATTTCCATGCCTGAGGCTCCAAAGTCCCTGGTTCAGTCTCATGCATGGGCCATGTTTCAGACCTGAGCTGTGCTAAAAAAAAAAATGGGGGTGGGGTCCTATGGTGGTATGGTGGGATTATTTAATAATAGAGTTCAGAAAAAAATGAAAAAAAACACACTTTTTCTAGAAAGACCAACTTGTCAGTCATTTTCCAGCACATTAGTGCTGTGGCCACTTTCTGAATAGAACATTGGCATAAATAGCCTTCTTTCTGTTAAAATAGCTTTGACTTGGGGGAAAAAGTAGTTCTTTCAGCTTTGAAAAAATTCACTGATACCGAGTACTTAGGGGAAAATATCTCATATTGAAGCCTGATGGGGGAGAGGGGAAGAGGATCACATTTAAGTTTGGAGATGGCAGGCAGAATTTTAGCATCTTTTGTGTGTCATATGTGTAGTTTCTTAACCAGTCCACCAGTCTATGTCACAGTATTGATACTCACTTTTTCTTTGGGGGGTAAGGTGGGGTAGTGGTGGTGTAGGTGGTTAACAGTTGGCTCCATATGGGTACATTACTCATCTCCCTGTAACAGATATCTACAAAATACTCTCACTTCTACTTTAAGTCCTTTTCCACCATCATGTACCAGGAACTCCAAACCCCCCCATCCCCTCCTTACCACTTCTCCAGAGTCCTTTGCTTTGTTACAATGCTCCAAACCCAGTCCAAGTTTTATTTCATTTCCCTTTCATACTTTGCTGCTTCTTCTTTTAATCTTTATTTATAGAGACAGCCAGAAATTGAGAGGAAGGGGGAGACAGAGAGAGGAGACAAAGAGATGCCTGCAGCACTGCTTCACCACTTGTGAAACTTTCCCTTGCAGGTGGGGACCAGGAGATCGAACCCGGGTCCTTGCACACTATATAACACATGTGCTCAACCAGGTGCGCCACCACCAGGTCCCTCATACTTCGCTTCTTAAGTTCCACCTATAAGTGAGAATATTTGGTTTTTTAATCCCCATTTTACACATAAGAAAATTAAGGCTGAGCAAAACTAAGTAACTTGCTGAAACTCAGGAAGTGATGGGAATTTAATCTAAAGTGTCAGCATTTTTTATTTATGTTTTTTTTTTTTGTTTTGTTTTTTTAAATTTTTAATTTAAGAAAGGATTAGTGAACAAAAGCATAAGGTAGGAGGGGTACAACTCCACACAATTCCCACCACCCAATCCCCATAACCCACCCTCTCCCATGATAGCCTTCCCATTCTCTAGCCCTCTGGGAGCATGGACCCAGGGTCGTTGAGGGTTGCAGAAGGTAGAGGGTCTGGCTTCTGTAATTGCTTCCCCGCTGAACATGGGCGTTGACTGGTCGGTCCATACTCCCAGTCTGCCTCTCTCTTTCCCTAGTAAGGTGTGTCTCTGGGGAAGCTGAGCTCCAGGACACATTGGTGGGGTCTTCAATCCAGGGAAGCCTAGCCAGCATCCTGGTGGCATCTGGAACCTGGTGATTGAAAAGAGAGTTAACATACAAAGCCAAACAATTTGTTGAGCAATCATGGATCCCAAGATTGGAATAGTGGAGAGGAAGTGTTAGGGAGGTACTCACTGCAAACTCTAGTGTAATCCTGCTTTCAGGTATATATTTTGCAGTAGTTTATGGATACGTGTGCACATACGCTCTCTCTCACAGAAACTGGTGTATGTCTAGGTTATGGGACTTTGTTAGAAAGTGAACTACCTGAGATGAAATTAGAGTGTACTATAAAAGGAAAGGTCTCACCCGAGTAATGAAGCTGAAGGGTTGTCATTCCACACGTGAAGTCTCTGGATACACACTGAGGTGAAGCATGTTGAGATGGCAATCGTTGCTTTGGTTAGGTTGTGATCGGCGGATGCAATATTATTTGGTATGGATTGGGAGAAGCATACGGGAAAGTGAGCCCTATCCAAGGGTGCCAGGACTGGGGGAAGTAGGGGCTCTATAGTGAAGATGTGAGGTTCCTGCTGTCTTAGGGTTCAAAAAGACAATCAATAGTTAATATTATCATCACATTATTTGGTAATTGGGTTAACTTTGAAAAGTCCCTTTGTTATGGTTTGCTGTACAGTACCCAGTATCTTGTATATAGCTGTGCTATTGGAAGCTTCTAATCTACTTGGTCTAGGCTTTTGAGAGAGTCCGCATATCAAACACGTAGCCTATCTATTAAAAAGATTCAGTTTGTCTTTTGAGAACCTTTGAGACATACAATTGATTTCCCCCTCTCATATTAATTAACTACTGATTTATATGTCTACATTTTGCTAGGAGTGTACATAAACACCATTCCCATCACCAAAGGACCGTGACCCATCCCTCCCGCCCATTCCCACCCCCCACTGGCCCAGGAAGCTACATGTCTACCCCTCACCACTGGGTTTTTACTTTGGTGCCCTACTTACAATTTGATCAGGTCCTGCTTTTAGTTTCCCTTTCAGATCTTCTAAGTCAGCTTCTGTTGATGAGTGGGATCATCCCATACTCATCTTTAACTTTCTGACTTAGTCCACTTAACTTCTCCCATAGTGAAAGTATTCCTAGTGAACACAAAATCACCTAGAACCTCGAAATGTAAACAACTTGGACTACATAGATACTGACTGAGAGCAGATTTCAGGTAAGTCCCATTGGGTTATCAAAAACATTGATTCTGCAGATGAATAGAAAGATTGGATGAGGAAGTCAATGTATTGGCTCTATTCTTAAGTGCTTATATCCATAAATCTAGAATGGTCACTTGGTTTTAATACCATAAAGTAAATTAGAGAAGTTAGATTCTCTTAATCATTCTTTCCTTCTTCTGAAAACACTATTAAGTTTATTTAAGGTAGAGATATTACTCAAATTCCTCTGTAGTCATTTCTGTAATTTCTATACCTGCCTTAGGTTTCCCTGGGAGAGTTTGAATTCAACCTAGTATGTTTCATTTTTTAAATCACATCGACTCCCAGGGCCCCACCTACTTTGCAGAAATGAGAGCATTTTTGCATTCAACCTTAGTAATATCTGTGTTCTAGACACCCTAATCTGCAGCAGTCTCCTCCAGACTGGTATATTTCAGTGCATCTCACAATAGGACATTAATTTGCTTCACCCTTTTAACATATTGATGCTCTCCCCACTGTTAATCAAGAACAGAGGTGCTGGCCACAATGTGAGACCTCAGGCAGAACATGGACAGACTCTTCAAAGGCCTGGAGAAGGGGCAGGAGGGGTGCCTCCGGAACCCAGCTGCCTCACAGATGGGGCTCATTATCCACATCACTCTCCCACAATGAAGGAAGGCCAGCAGAGAGCCACAGAAAATTAGAGGCTTGTGCTGGAGAGGCCAGATGTCGAGACAACAGGGGCATCCTGTCTCCACTGGCCTGGCTGGTGACTTTGAGTGCTCTTTGCTGTAGTGGTCAATGTGAGCTTTTTAACTGCATAAAGTGAAGGTCATGTTAAGTTTTGTTAAGTTAAAAGTTAGGGGAATGGTTGTGAAACACAGTAAAATCACCATCTTCTTGAACCTTACCTGTGTAGATATGGAGGGAAACAAGCATACTAATATGACCTAGCATTTGTTGAAATTTACTGTGATTATTCCTGTTAGGTTCACATTATCTTAATGCTTCCTAGGGGCAATATTTTGACCTAGAAATTATCTTCAACATCTTATGAACAATAGAAACAACAATGACTACTAGCATCTTGTATATGAAAGCTATATTTTGAAACTTGATCATAGATAGATAGATAGATAGATAGATAGATAGATAGATAGATAGATATAGTCACTGTTGGAACCTAACCACTCTGTGTCAACTCCTTCAGAAAAAAAGACAGATTCTGACAAGCAATGAGGTGACTCAAACCTGGGTTACTTGCATGCAAAGAATGCACATTATACAAGTGAGGCTTTCCTTTCTTTTTTCTCTCTCTCCTTTTTTTTCCATTCAAATTTGTATAATCTTGATTCAACCTATGCATTCCTTTACAACAGTATTACTATACGTGGCCATTGAAAAAGCTGTAGCAATAGCACATGAAAATTTGTTACAAATAGAGGGTCCCAGTCTCACTTCAGAATATATATATCCAGACACCTGAGCTTTAACAAGCCCTCCCAAGATAATGTGGATACACATTAAAATTTTCAGAGCCAGGATCCTGCACCATGATGTTGGCTTTAAAGAAAACGATAGGGGAGTCGGGCTGTAACGCAGTGGGTTAAGCGCAGGTGGCGCAAAGCACAAGGACCTGCATAAGGATCCCGGTTCGAACCTCAGCTCCCCACCTGCAGGGGAGTCGCTTCACAGGCGGTGAAGCAGGTCTGCAGGTGCCTATCTTTCTCTCCTCCTCTCTGTCTTCCCCTCCTTTCTCCATTTCTCTCTGTCCTATCCAACAACGATGACAACAACAATAATAACTACAACAATAAAACAACCAGGGCAACAAAAGGGAATAAATAAATAAAATAAAAAACATTAAAAAATTTAAAAAAAAAGAAAATGATAATGTGAGTCTCTAGAGATTCCCTAATCCTTTCAAATTTCTTTCAATGAAAGGTCTAGTTTTGAACAACAGAAAAATAGCCTTCAGGATTCATCTGAGCTGGGCATAGTGAAGTTTGACTATTTTCTTTTTTATTGTTATCTTTATTTATTTGATAAATATAGCCAGAAATTGAAAAGAAAAGAGATATAGAGAGACAGAAAGATACCTTCAATACTGCTTCACCTCTTGTGAAGTTTTTCTCCTGCAGGTGGGAACCAGGGGCTTGAACCCAGGTTCTTGTGTACTCATCCAAGTGCACCACCACCCGGACCCAGATTTGACTATTCTCAATGAAAACAAATTCCAGTGAAATAATTCCTTGCTTGGCTCAGCCTGATTTCCTCCAGTTCAGACACTGCAGGTGGTGAAATGCAAAGAAGTGAGGCAGCACAACATGAGGCAATGTTTTGAGGCAGCCAAAATGATGGCTCATCTTCATCAGCTCCTTACTAGGTAGAATGTATGTTTTTGGCTTTGCAGTGGGTCCCAAGGATTGTGGTAAGGCTTGGATCTCAAAGAAACTGAGTCTTCAGTAGTCTTTTGCCATCTAAATGAATGCTTTCCCACCTGTGCCATAATCAGCAAACAACACTCATTGACCAATGTTCTGGGCTATTTTTCTCACTTTATGGGTCCAGAGCATAAAGGCTCCATTCTGATTGGCAGCTTACTTTCTTATAATTCTTCTAGAGGTTCATGGAACCTCTAACTCTTGGAAATTGTTACATAAACAAACATGACAACTTTGATGTTATCTTTTTTTTTTAATCTTGAGTATTGAATAAAAGGTCTTAAATTAGGAAATTTGAGTTAAAACTAATAGGAGATCATAAAAATATCTGAACTGGGAAGGGTGCCTGTTGTGCAGTCTAAGTTTGAGTCATGGCAATAGGAAAAGCTCCACTGTGGTGATGTCTCTCCTTCTCTCTAAATAAAAAGTACGGGCCCAGGAGTGGTGAATTCATGCATGTGTAAGGTTTTGGCTTTGCAAAATAATTAATAATAACAATCTACTTACAGGGCCACAGGATAATAGTTTGTATCCAGATAGCAACCAGTAGTAAGTCCTATGAGAAAAAAAAAATGAATGGCATAGAATTATCATGCAGACTTAGAAGTAGGGAAATGATTTAAAGATCTGCCATGGGGACTAAGAGGCCTTGTTGTTGCAATCACAAGAGATGAAGCTTCTGTTATGCTATAGTCATGGGTTTCCCTGGGCAATTATGAAAATAAGGGTTGTTTACTGTTGTCACAAGTTATAATATATCTAGTAATATATCTACCAGTATGACTTGTATAAATAGGATGAGGAAATTGCTGGGGAAGTTACACTCTCCTCTATTTTATGGAATTGGTGCAAGTTTTGTAGAAAAAAAAAAGTAAGAAACCTGGTCAGTTTACAAATTGATTATTGTGTTCATTTTGAATTTCATGTTTTTAAAATACATACACACACACACATACACAGATATATTGATGAGCTAAATGAAATCCAGTGATAGAAATTATATCTCTTGAGAGAGTGGCAACTCTTAGAGATGTTTTATATTTTAAAAGAGTTATTTAATTTTTGAGAAAGATAAACTGTAGCATTACTCAACTCTAGCAAGTGTAAGTGCCAGGGATTGGACCTGAGGCATGCAAATTCTAATGCACTAAGCTATCTTGGAAATATTTTGGCTGGGGAGTTCATAACTCAAGAAAGATGGAATGAAAAACTCAATATCTTTAAATGCCTCAATCTTAAATTTTCTGTTATGAAAAATTATTGAACAAAACAGGCAAGAAAGTCTACTTGAAGGGCCAGGCAGTGGCTCACCTAGTTAAATGCACACATTACAGTGTGTAAGGTCCCAGGTTCAAGCCTGTAGTCCCCACTTGCAGGCAGGAAGCTTCATGAGAGGTGAAGTAGGGTTGCAGGTGTCTCTCTGTCTCTCTCACTCTCCATCCCCCCTTCCCTCTCGATTTCTGGCTTTCTCTATCCAATAAATAAATATAACTTAAAAAAATAAAGAAAGACTACTTGGATAATATACTTGTTTTACCATGCTCATAGCCCAGCTTTGAGCCTGGTCTCTCCACTTTACTGAGGAAGTTTTAGGTGTGTGTGGTGTCTTTCTCTGTATCTATCTTATCTATCTATCTGTTTACCAACCTATCTGTCTGAAAAAGTCAACCTAGAGCTATGTAGAGGAGATATTTTGCCCAAATATGAGGACATTTGAAAATAGTCCAAATTCCTCATAGTTTCATCATTCCAATGTAAACCTTCTTTATATGTTTCATATATTCGTTTTTAGCTTTCCAGTCCATGTGGGTTACCTATGTCCATGTGGGTTGCCTAGTTGCAGCCCATATGTGTTTCCTTCTCTCTGGCTCCAAAACCCAATCTGAAGACCTTTGGCGAACACTGCAAAGAGGGAAGGTTGTAGCACATTACTAATGAGATGCTCCACATGTGGAACACATTATATTTAAGTAGGCCCTCACAATCAAAACCATCTAGTAATGAAACCAAACACATGCTGGGAAAAACTGTTTTCCTTTGGAGATATCCAAGTCTTCACTTGAAGAAAGTATATTAGTAGTCAGACTGTAAGTGGACTTTCTAGATCAAGTCAGTAGTTGATTAGAATAGTTCTCATACTCTCTTTCTGTTGAGAAATCATATTTTTGTTATTGATCCCAGGATAGATGTTGTTCTTCCTTTCTTGATTGCTTTGAATAACTGGAGACTTTAAGTTGTTATTTTAGAAAATAAGTTCCAAGGATGAAATTAATGTTTTTTACCATGCCTGCTATGAGTTCAGTCTCTACCTTGTATTATTGCAGAAGAGCAAACTTCATTAAATATGTATCCATCATCTTTGTACTATACATAGACATCTTAGGATCTATATGCTCCTCAGATGTAGAGCTCTAAAGAAACTGGTCTAAAATACAAAAGGTTGAAAAGCCAAAGAAATACAAAACTATAGCAGGACTTATTATGAATTGGAAAAATGAGTTACTACATTCTTTTCCACCATTATGTCCAGAAGGATAGGCCTTCAATCTTTTTTTATTGCAGAATAGTATTCCATTGAGTATATATCACATAATATTTTATCCAGTCATCCATCAATGTGCATTTAGGTTCTTTCCACTCCTTGACTATAGTAAATAGTGCCACTGTGAACATAGGGATTCATATGTCCCTCTATTTGGGTTTTCATTCCCTTTGGATATATGCCTAGGAATGGTACTGCTGGATCATAAGCTATTTCCATTTTCACTAGGAGGTGATTATGCTTAATGAAGTAAGGAGGTAACAGAAAACTATCAGATGGTTTAATTCATTGATGAATGTTGGGCATTACACCAGCTCCCCTGCATTGCTTGATGCTGTGAAATATAGATAAATAAAACACTTGATATTGAAGGAGAGACAGAGAGACAGAAGCCAAACTATCTCTAAAATTTTGTGAGGGAGTGGGTAGTGGCGCACCTGGTTGATCAGACATGTTACAGTGTGCAAGGACCCAGGTCTGAGCCCCAATCCCCACCTGCAGGGGAAAAGCTTCACAAGTAGTGAAGCAGGGTTGCAGGTGTCTTTCTGTCTCTCTCTTTCTCTATCATCCCTTCCCTCTCGATTTCTGGCTGTCACTATCTAATAAATAAATAAAGATAATAAAAATGTTTTTAAAAGTTTATGAGAATTATAGAAATAATGAGGGGCACAGAGTGTTGGTGGTGTGATAAATAACTATACTGTGATCTTATGATCTTTTAAAAATTCATTAAATCACTAATGGAAAAATATCTTAAATAGTTGTTAGATCCTAGACTACTACTCATGAATAAGACTCAATTACAGAGCCTCAGAATGCCTCTTTACTACAAGTTTTTCATCCATTCATCTATGGTAAGGAACAGGTAGAGTGATTCCTGTGAGTTTTCTTGGTCTGCCTGTGGGTGTATGTATGGAATTATCTTAGGGAATCATGATAGGCTTCTCTAGAACAGGATGACAGTTATCTGATAACTCACAATCTCACAACCATAGCTCTCATAGCAGATAGTAAAAAAGAAAGTTTGGGGAGTTGGGCAGTAGCACACGCAGGTGGCGCAAAGCGCAAGGACCAGTGTAAGGATCCTGATTTGAGCCCCCGGATCCTCACCTGCAGGGAAGTCGCTTCACAGGCGGTGAAGAAGGTCTGCAGGTGTCTGTCTTTCTCTCCCCCTCTCTGTCTTCCCCTCCACTCTCCATTTCTCTCTGTCCTATCCAACAACAAAAGAGAATAAATAAATGTAAAAAATAAAAAAAGAAAGTCTGACTGTATAGTCACTGACACCTTGTAACAAAAGAGTAACAGTAACTCTCAGAGAAGCTGGATGCTTGTTCTAAGTCACAAGGTCATAGAATGGAACATTTCCATAGGTCCAACATTGAAATGTTCTGGAGAACAACCCACCCAGGCATTTATTTCAGTGTATACTAATGGAGTATAATCCTATAGAGGATGATAAGGGTGCCATCTTTGCTTTGTTGTTTGTTTATTTTTGTCACAAGGGTTACTGCTGGGGCTCTATGTCATCCTGAATCCACTACTCCTGGCAGCTATTTTTTTCCTTTTTTTTCTTTCTATTTTTATTTGACTGGACAGAGAGAAATTGAGAAGGGAGGGGAGATAGAGAGAAAGATAGACACCTGCAAACCTGCTTCACCATTCATGAAGAGTTTCCACTACAGGTAAAGAGCGGTGGCTTGAACCCAGGTCCTAGGGCATGGTGATATGTGTGTGCTTAACTAGGTGTGCTACCGCCTGGCCCCAGGGTGTCATCTTTCTGATGTGAAGTCCAGTCTGAATCTTGCCAATTGTGGGATCTTGGGAAAGTTTATGAATTAACAAAGTACTGTTTGTAAGATATTAATCCTTGGATTCTGGGAACATCAGTGCAATAGTATTAAATTATATTTTCTTTCAAAAGTCTTCCACATCTCTGTTTCTAAGAATGACCTAAAATAGCAATTGGCAGACTATATCCTATGGATCAAGTCCATCTATTTTTGTAGCTAAACATTTAATGGAACACATCACAGTCATTCATTGTGCATATTGTTCATGGCTGCTTTTGCACTACAACTATGGAGCTGAATAATTTCAACAGAGACTGTATAACCTGAAAAACATATGGTAACAGTGAATCAGAAAAAGAATATGAAAAAGCACTGAAGCTTTCTTCTTGCATTCATAGTTATTTATTTATCTTAACAAGAACATAGAGACTAATCTCTGGACATACTCTGACAAAGCTCAAATCCCAGCGCTGCCACTCACCATGTGAGTTTGGGCACATTCCATAAATGATCTGTGCTTCTGTTTTTCTTCTCTAGAAAATGAGATCGACTAGAACTCCCTCATAGTGTTCTCCTAGGATATTACAGGGATACTCAATGGAAACTGCTTAGAAAAGTGTCCAGGGTATGATAGCTACTGTTACAATGTCTGTTATTTTTGTCACTCATTCTCTCAGCAAATGTCCATCTCCATGTTCTTCATTTAGGAGTTTGGCATTCAATCACGGTTAGCTGGTGTTACAGTAATTGACCTGGTCTGTGGCAAATAAACAAAGTAAAGAAACATTTGGGAAGTTAGAGAGTAAGAAAAGTTATATACTTTGTAGGCCACCCCTTTCCTCCCATAAGAAAATACAGCCATGTGTCACACTCTACATGGTGCAGGGGCCTGATGGCTAGCTGTGCTCAAGAATCCCCCTGGGATATTTTTGTATTTAATTTCCTCATGGCAATGAGACCCACCATCTCACAGAGGTCAAAATTCCTGAGATACAGTAGCCCAGGAAGGAACCTGGTCCTTTGACTAGCCTTATATTAATCAGTAACAGACTTGTTCTGCTGAACAGGCTACTAAAGGAGATAAAACAAATGCCCTAACGGTTGGAGAATGGCACTCCACCAAGATCACACATTCTCTTCCCTTCCTTTCTCCTATCACAAGAAGCTTCAGACTAAAGGCTTTAAGCCAGTATTGCATCCAAACCCAGCATCACCACAGTTTCCCCAGCTATAGGGGTCTAAGTTTCATTACATATCTCAGGAGGGGGTCTTCATTCTTTATCAATGAACATCTGGCCCAAGAGACCTCCTAATTAGAACCACAACCCAATTATTGGCATCTACTTTTTCTGCTAATTGTTTATGATCTACATATCCCCATTTCTCTGCTTGTAGTACCAACAGATTCATTCGGGAATGACTGGTGTCTTTTAGTTTTCTTTTCCCTTTAATTAATCTTATGTCTCAGCTATGTTTCTCCATGAAGTTGGAGGTCTGGGACTCTGATTACTACCAGAGTTTCCAATTGCTTATTCTCCTCCTGGCCTTTCTGAAAGGGTCTATTGAGAAAGAGGTCATGATTAAAGCCCTTGGAACAGGCAAAGTATAATTGAAGCAGTGCCTGGCGCCTCTTGGCTTAGCCTCCCTCCTCATAAACCACAGCCAGGCACAGCAGGATGCAGACCCTATCCTACATGTTTGAAAACAAAACAAAAGTGTGAAGTGGGGGCAGGAGAAGTATAGGGATGCCTGAGAATACGGGGTGATAGGAAGAAACATCCCTGACAAGTGAGAAAAATGAAAAAAAAAACTTGCAATAAGATTATGCTAGACATGTTAAACAAAGAGTGGAAAATGTATTTAATACTGAATACACCACAGGTTAAGACATGAAGCTTAGAATGTAAAGGTTTGTGACTGGGGGGTATCAGAAGGGTGATATGTCACGGGAGAAGAAAAGTGAGCTTCTGTTATCAGGCTGCTGTTTGAGTCCAGCTTCATATTACCTGACTATATTATCTTGGAGCAGTCACTTCATTTTGAGCTCCATTTTCTTCTAAAGATCTTGTTCTTAAGTTAGTGGTGACAAGTCAAGAAGCTGATGTGTTATGAGGGTTTAGCACAGAGACTGTGCAGAAAAAAATGTTCACTCATTGTAAATCTCTTTTTACCCAGTACTGTGAAGAGAATTAGAAATCCAGGAGGCTGAGGCAGCTGGGAGCTTTTGCTATGTGACTTCAATTGTTATGATCAATATTATCACTATAACAACTAACACAAAACAGATATCCCATGTATCACACATATACACACATGTACATGCACATTGTTGCCCATATAAACTATGTACTGCTAATCTCCCTCAATGGAGGAAACATTTACTCAGATATGTTTTTTATAAAAATTTATTTATTTATGAGAGAGAGGAAGTGCAAGAAAGATAGCATTCTCTCTGGCATATGAGATGCCAGGAGTTGAATTCAGGACCTCATGCTTAAGAACCCAGTACTTCCCAGGCTATGATGTGATTCTTAATAAGTGAATCATGTTTGGATAGAAATCCCTATTAAGATATTCAATGTTATTAATTTTGTTGTCTGGTAAGTGAACTCTATTACATACAGAAAGATGTTCATTTTTACATTATTTAAATATGTACCCAAATATGCACCTATATTTCATGCTATAATAACTGATAGTATACATTTCTATACTATTTCTAGTGGTACAAAAATTGCAAAATCATTTGCAACTGTGGATACCAAGAGTTTCTGATGCTTATGTATTCATGAAACCACAGTTATGTTTATAAAATAATATAAGATATAAAATACTCATGCCCTTCTATCAACTATATATGAAAGAAAAATGTACAGAAAGAAAAATAAGATGGAAAAGAAATGTGTCGCTATGTAAATAGTTAAACTTCTCAGTGATTTTTTTTTAACATCTTGCTATATATAAACTTTACTAGCATTTCAGTGCAGTGTAGACCATGGCTCTACAGTTAGATTTGAGTCCCATTTCTGATTTTTATAAGACTTTGGTTTTGGGGCATGGAACTCAATTCCTTAGCTGATATTCACTATCTGAGGTCTTTGTGAAAACTAAGCATAATGACAATGTCTCTAACTTAAATGATGTGAGAGTTAAAACAAAAAAATAATGTATGCCATTTTTATTGTGGTATATAAAAGTATAGTTTCTTCTGTCTTGCTATAAAAACAAGAGAGAAAGGTCACAGTAAAAGCCCAAAAAGCACAGGAGAGAGTTAAGCTTTATTGACATTGGGTGATGAGGATTCAGAGCTGTCTGGTGCTGATTGGGGGACCTGGCAATCCAGGCCTGCCTTTAGCTCTTTCCACAAACAAACAAAACTCTCCTGGAGTGAAACTCCACACTGACTATCTGTGTTCATTTAACAGCCACATGCACCCTTTTTGCCCTTATCAGGTTCTATTTTCAGCTTCTCATTCTCTTTGATGTAGATAAAAATCTGACAGAAGCTGCCAAATGTTTTTAAATGTGAGATTTCACCAACAGGCTCCTGTCTATATTGGAGAAAGCCCTGAGTCCCTCAAATTGAGAGGGACAACTGACTGAGGTCTGGAACACCTGGGTAAAGGGGTCTGGGTTTTATTCCTTAAACAAACAACTAAATTAGGCCTTTGCCTAGAAATTTGCATTGTAAATTGGGACTGTGTCCCAGCTTCACTCAAACATGTGGACTCTCTTCCCTTGTTCTCTCTTTCAGCTCAGTCCCTCTTTCTCTCCACAGTTGTCTCTCTTTCATATATGTGTACACACACACACACACATACACAAACAGGTTAAACATCATTCACTCAGAAACTCTTTTATGCACCAAAAATAATCCCTCAGATGCCTATTCCCATCTCAATAACATCATGTATGTTGCCTATGGACCTGCTTCACCACCAGTGAAGTGAGGTGGGGAGCCAGGGGTTCAAACCGGGATCCTTTCCCCAGTCCTTGTGCTTTATGCCACGTGCTCTTAACCCGCTGCACTACTGCCCCACCCCCAAAATGGATCTCATTTTTAAAATAACTGATATAATAATATTGGTTCTCACATTTTAGTGACAGTTTACCTGGGTGTGGATTAAACTGACCTATCTGACACTGAACACTATTTGACTTTGATTTTTCAATATTCAAATGAATAAACTAGCAGATGCACCAGTATGGAAGTTCTACCTGATTTCAGACGCTTTAATAATGTATAATTTTAGAATTACATGTTAGATGCAGAAGAATGAAATTGAACTACTTATCTCACCAGAAACAAAAATCAACTCCAAATGGATCAAAGACCTAGATGTCAGACCAGAAACAATCAAATACTTAGAGGAAAACATTGGTAAAACACTTTCCCACATACACCTCAAGGACATCTTTGATGAATCAAACCCAATTGCAAGGAAGACTAAAGCAGAAACAAACCAATGGGACTACATCAAATTGAAAAGCTTCTGTACATCCAAAGAAACTATTGAACAAACAGAGAGACCCCTCACAGAATGGGAGAAGATCTTCACATGCCATACATCAGACAAGAAACTAATCACCAAAATATATAAAGAGCTCAGCAAACTTAGCACCAAAAAAGCAAATGACCCCATCCAAAAATGGGCAGAGGATATGAACAAAACATTCACCTCAGAGGAGATCCAAAAGGCTAACAAACATATGAAAAACTGCTCTAGGTCACTGATTGTCAGAGAAATGCAAATTAAGACAACACTAAGATACCACCTCACTGCTGTAAGAATGGCATACATCAAGAAGGACAGCAGCAACAAATGCTGGAGAGGATGTGGGGACAGAGGAACCCTCTTACATTGCTGGTGGGAATGTAAATTGGTACAGCCTCTGTGGAGAGCAGTCTGGAAAACTCTCAGAAGGCTAGACATGGACCTTCCATATGACCCAATAATTCCTCTCCTGGGGTTATACCCCAAGGACTCCATAACACCCAACCAAAAAGAGGTGTGTACTCCTATGTTCATAGCAGCACAATTCATAATAGCTAAAACCTGGAAGCAACCCAGGTGCCCAACAACAGATGAGTGGCTGAGAAAGCTGTGGGATATATACACAATGGAATACTATGCAGCTATCAAGAACATTGAACCCACCTTCTCTGACCCATCTTGGACAGAGCTAGAAGGAATTATGTTGAGTGAGCTAAGTCAGAAAGATAAAGATGAGTATGGGATGATCCCACTCATCAACAGAGTTGACTAAGAAGATCTGAAAGGGAAACTAAAAGCAGGACCTGACCAAATTGTAAGTAGGGCACCAAAGTAAAAACCCTGTGGTGAGGTGTAGACAGACGACCAGGGACTCATGGTTGAGCTGTATGCAGTATCTCTTTATTCATGCAGGACGCAGCGCAATCTATACCAAGCTAGACTAAACTAACAACTAACTAAAACGAACAATGTTGTCTTTATATATACTTCCCAAGTAGGGTGTGAACAGGATGTGACACAGAGAGGGTGGAGAGAAAAGTGACTGGTGAAAATCAGGGTGTGACAAGGAGAGGATCAGGGTGTGACAAGGAGAGGGGGTGGAGCAGGTGAGAATTCTACCACTAAACCACCAATGCCCTGGAGGGAAGGTGGTGCTTTATGTAAATGTAAAAGTGATTTTTGTAAATAGATGGCAGTGGTTATGTAAATAGAATACAGTGGTTATGTAAATAGAATGCAGTGTTAAGCAGGGGGGATTTAAACCAAATGAAACAGAAGGGGTTTTTAAAAGCAGAATTCGAAGATACCAACACAACGCAACGATTGCCACCTCAACATGCTTCACTTCAGACTGTGTCCAGAGACTTCACGTGTGGAATGACAACCCTTCAGCTTCATTACTCGGGTGAGACCTTTCCTTTCATAGTACACTCTAATTTCATCTCAGGTGGTTCACTTTCTAACAAAGTCCCAAAACCTAGATATACACCAGTTTCTGTGAGAGAGAGCATACGTTAACATGTATCCATAAACTAGTACAAAATATATACCTGAAAGCAGAAGTACACTAGAGTTTGCAGTGAGTACCCCCCTAACACTTCCTCTCCACTATTCCAACCTTTGGATCCATGATTGCTCAACAATTTGTTTGGCTTCATATGTTAACTCTCTTTTCAGTCACCAGGTTCCAGATGCCATCAGGATGTCGGCCAGGCTTCCCTAGACTGAAGACCCCACCAATGTGTCCTGGAGCTCCACTTCCCCAGAGACCCACCCTACTAGGGAAAGAGAGAGGCAGACTGGGAGTATGGACCGACCAGTCAACGCCCATGTTCAGCAGGGAAGCAATTACAGAAGCCAGACCTTCTACCTTCTGCAACCCACAATGACCCTGGGTCCATGCTCCCAGAGGGATAGAGAATGGGAAAGCTATCAGGGGGAGGGGGTGGGATATGGAGATTGGGTGGTGGGAATTGTGTGGAGTTGTATCCCTCCTACCCTATGGTTTGTTAATTAATAATTTCTTAAATAAAAAAAAAAGAATTACATGTTAGAGGGTAACCATGTAGACAAAGTCTTTGATGAGGCAAGATTGCATGAATAATTCTGAATAGTATTCCATTGTGTATGTAGACCACAACTTACTCAGCCACGTATCTGTTGTTTGGCACCTGGATTGCTTCCAGATTTTGGCTTTTACAAATTGTTATGGTATGAACATAGGTATACACAAATCTTTTGGAATGGGTATGTTTGGTTCCTTAGGATATATACCTAGGACAGGAATTGCAGGGTCATAGGATAGGTCCACATCTAGCCTTCTGAGAGTTCTCCAGACTGCTTTCCACAGAGGTTGGACCAACTTACATTCCCACCAGCAATGTAGGAGGGTTCCTTTGACCCTACACCCTCTCCAGTATTTGCTGCTGTTAACTTTTCTGATGTATGACCTTCTCACAGGAGTGAAGTGGTACCTCATTGTTGTTTTTATTTACATTACTCTCACAATCAGTTATTTGATGCATTTTTTTCATATGTCTATTGGCTTTTTGAAACTCTCCTGTGGTGAATATCCTGCTCATGTCCTCACCCCATTTTTGGATGGGGTCATTTGTTTTCTTGTTGCTGAGTTTGGTGAGCTCTTTATATATTTTGGTTATTAGCCTCTTGTCTGATGTATGGCATGAAAAGATCTCTCATTCTGTGAGAAGTCTCTTTCTTTGGGTATTTATTTCTTTTGCTGTGCAGAAGATTTTTAATTTGATGTAGTCCCATTGGTTTATTTTTTATCTAGTCTTTTATATAATTGGATTCATTTCATTGAAGATGTCTTTAAAATTTAGATGGAAAAAGAGTTCTGCCAGTACATTCCTCTAAATACTTGATGGTTTCTAGTCTTACATCCAAGTCCTTGATCCACTTGGAATTTACTTTTGTTTTTGGTGAAATATAGTGGTTCAGTTTCATTCTTTTGCATGTTTGAACCCAATTTTTCCAACTCTACTTGTTGAAGAGACTCTCCTTTCCCAATTTAATAGTCTGGGCACCTTAGTCAAAGATTAGAGGCCCATAGGTGTGGGGGTTTACTTCTGGGCTCTCAATTTTATTTCACTGGTCAGTATGTCTATTTATGTTCCAGTACCAAGCAGTTTTTATCACTATGGCCCTAAAATTAAGGTCTCAGAGTATGATGCCTTCATTTCTGTTCTTTCTTCTAAAGATTGTTTTGGGAATTCTGGGTCTTTTCTGGTTCCAGATAAACATTTGTAGCTTTTGTTCTATTCTCATAAACAATTTCACTGAAATCTTGAAGGAAATTGAATTAAATTTGTATATGGTTCTTGGTAGTATATTCAGTTTGATGATGTTAATTTTTCCAACCAATGAACTTGTAATATCTTTCTACTTCTTTGTGTCTTTTTCTGTGTCCTTGAATAGTGACTTATAATTTTCAGTATAAGTTTTTCACTTCTTTTGCTAGCTTTATTTCTAGACATTGTATTGTTTATGTTGCTATAGCAAAAGGTACTGATTTCTAAATTTCATCTTCTGCTACCTTAGTGTTTGCATAGAGGAATGCCACTGACTTTTGTATGTTAATTTTGTAACTTGATACCTTACTATATTTCCTGATAATTCCCAAAAATATTTCTGCTGGATTCTCTAGGTTTTTCTATGTATAGTGTCATATTATCTGCAAATAGTGAGAGTTTGACTTCTTCTCTTCCCATCTGTATGCCTTTATTTCCTTGCTCCTGCCTGATTGCTATGGCAAGAACTTCTAACACTATGTTGAGTAATGTTGATAGTAGACAGCCCCGTCTAGTACCTGATCTGAGGGGGAATGCTTCTAGTTTTTCACCACTGAGTATGATGTTGGCTTTAGGTTTGCTGTATATGGACTCCACTATCTTAAGGAATTTTCTTTCTAGTCCCCTTTTTGGTAGTGTTTTGATCAGGAATGGATGTTGGATTTTGTTAAAGGCTTTCTTTGCATCTATTGATATAACCATATGTTTTTGGTTTTACTTTTATTGATATGGTGGATCAGACTGGAGTTGGTGTATAGCACCAAAGTAAAAGACTCTGGGGTAGATGAGGGGAGAGTTCACATCCTGGAACAGGATGGCACAGGACCTAGTGGGGGTTGTATTGTTGTGTGAAAAACTGACAAATGTTATACATGTACAAACTATTGTATTTACTGTCAACTGTAAAACAGTGATCCCCAATAAAGGAATAAAAAAATACAAAAAACAAAAAGGGAAGAAAGAGAGGGAGGGAAACTATGTTCGATTAAAAAAAAATCTTCTCTCTGTGTGGGTCAAACTTAGAGAGGATTTGTGAAGTCCCTTCTTGCCCAGCTGATTTGCACAGTGAAGACTTGGTTGGATTTTAGGAGAAAACAAGTCATTCTCTTAGAGTTCTTGGGGGTTGGGGATTGCCATCATCTTTGATCAGGGGTTTAGCCTTTCTGTCTCCTATGCCTGGGACTATCATTTTGGAACCAATAAGCATTTCCTAGTATGATCTTATAGCCTCCAAGTATACCCCAGACTCCAGACACAGCTCTGTGACATGGATGTAAATCCCTTTCCTGATTCCCATTGGGTTTTTTCTACATTTTCAAGCTAGGAATTGGGTTTCTGTAGAACTGACTCTGGTTCTTTAGGGACTCTCTTGCTTCGCAGTAGTGTCCTGGGATTGACTCCCTTGGTTGTGTCTGTAATCATAATCAGGTATACGATCAAGGGAGAAAAATGGAGAAACTTTTGTTTCATGTGGAAGAGCAAGAATATTCTTTTGTGTGTCCAAGAAGAGACTTATATCCTTCAAGGATGTCAGTTTCTCCTTTGGCATCTCTTCTCTTCCTCAGATGGTCCCTTTGAGTCTCCTGCAGAAACAGCTGTTATCATTTATGACTCTTCCAGAATTTCTGTCCCTATCATCATACACCCAGCTTGCTTGTACTGTATTCCCTGCTGAGGTGCATTTGGTCCCCCTCAAGGTAGCCTCAAAGACACTATTGATGATGGGTTTGTGAACTCCATGTCTGACTCCTGAATAAATTTTTATTGTACAGGAATATGAGAAAGAGGAGTGGTATCCATGATTTGTAGCCATTCTACCTGATTACATTTAAAGAGCCCTAGCCATGTTGCACAGGACATTCATAATGCTTGACAGTCTTACACAAATTGGAGAGACAGTTATGAAAAACTAATAACCAGTGGTGCCTGTACCTCTTACCCTAAATTGCTCACTTTCAATCCCCATCCTTTATATTTCATTATGCCTCTTATCACTCAGCACAACACTTTTCTCTTCTTATTGCCTGGCCCCTGTTCATTCTAGCATTTAAGGCAATGCTTTGTCTCTCTTGTCTACTGCTATCCCCCCAATACTAGGAACAGTACTTGACTGACAGATGACCCTTAATAGATAGTGACTAAATGAACATGAATGGACTAGACAAGATGATAGAGTTTGGGCTGGAAAAATAACTCACTTGGACAGTGCTATGCTTTGCCATGTGTGCAACCCAAGTTTGAGCCAGCCCCCACTACACTGAAGGAGACTTCTGTGCTGTGATCTCTCTCCTCTCTCTCTCTCTCCCTCTCTCTTTCTCTCTTCCTCTCTCCCTCCTCTCCACCCTTCTCCTCCTTTTCCACTTCTCATCTATTCCCCTCCCCTCTCACATTCATTTTCTTTCTGCATCTTTGTCTGTCTTAAAAAAGAGAGTTTAAGATTTCAAAATTTCAGGGACAAGGTTTTGTTAATAACTGGCAGTAATTTGTCCCAGCATTATTAACTCCCTTCTAGAAGCCTCTGTTTCTTTTTAAAATTTATTTATTTGTTTATTGGATAGAGACACAGAGAAACAGATGGAATTGGGAGTAGAGAGGGAGAGAGTGGAAGAGAGGCACTCATAACACTTCACCACCCATGAAGTGAAACTTTCCTCCTGAAGGTGAGTACTGGGACCTTGAATCTTTGTGCATGATAACATGTGTGTTCAACCCAGTGTTCCACCACCAGCTCCAAGCCTCAGTTTCTATATTTATATGGGAAGAGCTGTATTTACACAAACTTCCCAGACATCTTGTGAAAACCAAACTGGAGGATGTAGATGAAAGTGTATGACAGAATTCTTATGACAGTGTGTCACATCATTTTGCCTGATTTCAATATTTTGATTGAATCTTTGCCCTTTATGATATGTATCTTATGATCCTTTGAAAGTAGGAGTAATATAAATGATATGGTTAGAAAAGTAAACTAGATGAGACATTCATATGAGCCCTGAGTACAGGAAAGTTTACAAATATAGTTAATTGTTCATAAGAATAATGAAGACTAGCCCACTGATACTAGATGTTATTCTGAGTCAAATTGGTGATAGATTCACACACTATATATATATATATATATATATATATATATATATATATATATATATATTGAGAGAGATGTGGATACATACATATGTACATACAGGGTGGGGGAAAAAGTCCCCTGTGAGGCTATTCATATGTCTCTGGTAGAAATATAAATTTGGAAAAATATTTTAATATTAAATACAAGAGCCTTAAAATAGCCATATTTGGAGCCAGCTACATAACTGGATGCATACTTGCTTGACCATGCACAAGACCCAGGTTTGAACCCAGTCTCTGTTACACTGGAGGACACTTCGGTGCTGTGTATCTCTCTGTCTCTCTTTTTGAAAAAGTCAGTACAGAATGGTAATGTCACAACTACATACACATAATCCATGTATTTTGATAAATTAATATAGCTCTATTTATTAAAAACCTAGTTAGTCAATCACATGTACAACATATGTTGTTCAACAATGTTAGTAATACATGACAGCAGGAGAAAATTCAATACATGTTTTAACATAGGAGTATACATCACAATCAATCAATTAAAGTGTTATATGATAAGAATAATGTCTGAGGAAAATGCTCTCAATAGAATATCATTTGGGATTCAACTGTATATGGCACTTTAAAATTACAAATAAGATATCTTTCTCAACATACACATAGCACAGAGATCTCAGAGCTAGAGTTGGATGATTGGAATAAATGTTTTGAAATGAATTAGCTATTAAGTAATTCATTCACAGAAAGTAAGAATGATAGAGCAAGAGAAATACCACAACACTGCTCCCCCTCTATTGAAACATCCTCCCTATGTGGTGGTCCAGGACTCTAGTCCTTGTACATGATAATGTGTGTATTCTACCAGGTGAGCTACCTGCCAGTCCCCTAAGGAATATTCAGATGATAAATTTGTAGTGTAACCTGCTCATACTTGAGCTATAAAAGTAATTAGAATTGGTATTGGTAATATTTTCCCACTCCAGGTACTTAACTGATATTTATTTTCCATTTACAATCCTTCCGCACAGTGTTACTAAAATGCTTTTAAATTTATGTTCCTTTGTGATTGATGACATGTTTATGAAGAGGTGTCTTGTCATCAACCAAATATCTATTTCACTTTGATTGTATGCAACACAGTTCACTACCTACTATAGCTTTGGCCAGTTACAGAATAATTATTGATAGAATGCTTTGTAATTTATATTTAAATAGTTTCTTTTATTTTGTGTGTGTTATATTCATTTTAAATAGTGTTCTCTTGTTACTGTTGTGTTTTTATCTCAGTGTTATAAAAGGAAATTAAATCTTTCATGCTCTAGCTTGAGAAGTAAAGAAGCAGTGTATCAAAGGCAAAATGCACAGGCTGTGATTCTTTGTACTGGGTCCCCTTGGTATGGAATAGTTTCTGTTAATCAGCAATCATGAGGAAAATGGGAGGTTAAATAGGAGCTTTGACAGATATCTCAGAACAAGATTCATTCTGAGGTTAGATGATTGGGGTGAGTGTTATGGGATGTTTTAGTTATTGAATAATTAAGTCACAAAAAGTGATCGAAAATTAAAGGAGGTAGCCATTGAAGTATGTTTTGAGTCTCCTCAAGGGTAAGGTGAAGAGGGCATTTCCTTCCATCAATTCTACACAAGGAGTCTTGTTAAGACTACATGAAAAATTTAATATACAGTCTCTTGAAATTTTTGATGGCATAGCAACTCGATATTGAATCCGCCTTAACACAATAAGAACTACCACAACAATAATGTTAATGACAACTGCTTCCTAACTAGTAGCTCCCCTAACATAAAAAAGGTGAAAACTGTGGGGTGGATGGCCCTGCTAGTGCTGAGTGATCCAGAAGATCTGTCCTACTCCCCTCCTCATACACAAGAGAAGTGGTTAGGCATGAAATTTTATAGTGCTAGGAAACAGTTGCCTAAATGACTGAGTAAAGATTCTGGACACAGAGGAATTGAGGAGAAAGTTATTATCCAAACAAAACAGTGATATCTCTTCCTGGCAAAGGAGGGCAGGAGTGAATGTCATCAAAGGGGCAGGTGCCAAGGTGGGGTCCTCTTTGATATCACAAAAGTATTTTTTAGGAAAGTTTGTTTAAGAAGGTCAGCCATGCCACACAAGATTATCAGTCAGTCAACAGTTTCCTGTTCCCCTTTTCATCTCCCTATCCTGGGTGGTGCTAAAAACTCAAAAGATAGAGAATCCAAGCACTGGAGAAGAAGAAAGAGATGAGAGACTGAATTCCATTTCTTTTCCTGAAACTGGAGTAGAGAAGAAGTTCTCTCTCTACACCCCCCTCTGTGTGTGTGTATATATGTGTTGCCAGAGACTCACATGTATATAATTTCACTGTGACAGATTCCTTTTTCATTAAGATAGACAAAGAGAGTGACACAAAGGAAGAGACAGAGAGAGGAAGAAACACTATGAAGTAGAGCTTTCTTTAGTACCATAAAACCTCTCATGTGGCACTGGGATTCAAACCATGGCACAACATATGCCCTACCCTATAAGATATCTCTCTTTCCCTATTTTACTTTTAATAGATCTATTTATATTTAGAGCTAGCAAAATAATTCACCAGGATCCTGTGCTTTGTCATGCATGTGACCCAGGTTTGAGTGTAGCCCTGCCACACTGGAGGAAGTTTCAGTGCTATGATATGTTTTCCTCTCTGTCTCTATCTAAAAATAAGTCAGCCCAGAGAGGTAAGATCTAAGCAATGATAGACATTTTTTTAAAAAGATTTGTTTATCTTAAGAGGATGAGTGAGACCAGAGCATGGCCTTGCTCCAGCATAAACAGGGCTGGGAATGAGGTCTGGGAGGATGAGGCTCAGGCATGTTAGTCCTACATTATTTTTTTTGATTGATACAAAAGCATGGTATAATTTCATATAATTCCCACCATCAGATTTCCATATCCCACCCCATCCCCACCCCCCATTAGAAGCTTTCCTATTCTTTATCCCTCTGGGAGTATGGACCATAGATCTTTATGGGGTGCAAAATGTGGAAGGTCTGGCTTCTGTAATTGCGTCTCTGTTGGACATGGGCCTTGAAAGGTTGATCCATATTCCCAGCCTATTTATATCTTTCTCTAGTGGAGGAGGGCTGTGGGAAGGTGGGGTTATAGAGCACATTAGGGAGGTCCTCTGCCCAGGGAAGTCAGATTGGCATCATGCTAGCATCTGCAACTTGGTGGCTGAAAAGCATTAAGGTATAAAGCAAAACACAGTCTATCAACTGAGTCACTTCCCTGACCACAAGAATTCCTGAATATAAAAGACAATTTTATTGTTACAAAAGCTAGATATGATACTTACTAAAGTGAAATTATTTTTTGAGAACTGAAATTCTGAAAACTGTTTATATGTGGACAGAGGCCAACAACAACAACAAAAAAGGTTTGGGTGTTTGCCATATTTAACTCTAGAAGTAGAAAAAAAAGGTGGCATTAAAGGTGACTGATTTGGAGGTTCTGCAAGAGATAAAGATAGATCTGCCCCTAGGAATCCTTCTTATTCAGTGTGTTGGATGTAAATAGCATGGGACCATTAGTGGACTGAAAAGAGATCAGTACCCAATCAGAGAAATATGTCAGATGGAAATATGTCTGATGGGTCTTGAAAGAAGAATAAGAGTAGATAGTTGGAGGTCTGTGCTTGTTCTTTTTAAAAATTTTATTAGTGTTGCAAAAATACTTTGGAAGTTTATAAGATTATAGGGGTGTAGTTCTAGACCGAAGCCACCACTAAACATCTTGAGTCCCAACGTGAAGCTTATGGATCAATCAGATGTCCTAGTTTAGAAATTTACAAATTTCTTCTGGACTGTTGATATTCATGCTGTTAATATCTCTGCTTGGTTTTTTTTTTTTTTTTTACTCTCCTTCTGCCTGAAAATATTGCAGACTCTAGTGTCATTCATCCCTCCTTCTGCATTTCCCCACAGTGGGTCAGAGTGGTTCATTTAAACTGTGGACAATAATAAAGGAAGCAGCCACACTGACTTTCTTGGATCCCAGTGTGACACCCAGCAGGTATTTGCACACATATAATCTCTCCCAGGTTCACCATTCCTGTCAAAGGCTGTATTCCCCCTGCAAACCTCCTTGGCATTCTGTAATTTCCTGATATTTGAAGGAAACCGATGTTGAGGGAGCCTGTGAGGATTGCTTTGGGAAAAAACTTATCAAAAGATGACACTCAGCTGTCTTACCTTGCCTCCCTCTCTTGGTTTAGTTATGCAAACCACACCCCACAGGAGGATCAGGAATCCATTGAAAGTCTGTGCCCTAGCATGTCAGTCACTGGGATGAATAGAAAAAAAATAATAAAATCGGCAATCTGTCATTGAGTACCTACTGTTAGTAAGGCCTTATAGTAGGGAATACTATATGTATAGTTATCTCAAAATGGCAAGGGAGAGGTTATTTCTTCCATTTTGTATATAGAAAAATGTTTCTTAGAGGGTTAAGTTTAAAATCTTGTTCTCAGTAAAAAGTGGAGTAGGATTTCCACAAAGTACTTCTTAGCGACAGGGCTGGTGCCCATTACTGCTCTTTATAGGTTAGGTGAGTTCATCTTTTAACTTAATTTTGAAAACAGTCTTCTCAGGCAAGCCATCCATAACACCTCTAAACAGTACCCTGAAATTGTTTTCTTCTTTTGCTTCTGAAACTCTTTGTCCAGATCTTGAAACTGGCGCTCCCTTGTTATTGTACAGATTTATTTAGAAACCTATTTCCCATTAAACTGGAAGCATTCTAAATTCTTATAGGAATCACTTGCCTTGAGTTATTACTAATATCTAAATTTTCCACATGGTGGGATTGCATAAATTATTGACTGATAAATTTATCATCATTTATTATTGACAAATATGCAACTCAGAGAGGTGATAAAAAGTAGAGGAAATAAAAGTAGTCACTTTAGAAGAAAGGAAGTCATCCCTTAAGCCTACCTTCAAATGTGCATATCTTCCTTAAATATTCAAGTTGGAAATGATAAGATTTTCTTATTGCCTCTGGATATGCTATATTTATTTATTTATTTGTTTGTTTGTTTTATTTAAGAAAGGATTAATTAACAAAACCATAGGGTAGGAGGGGAACAACTCCACACAATTCCCACTACCCAATCTCCATATCCCATCCCCTCCCCTGATAGCTTTCCCATTTTCCATCCCTCTGGGAGCATGGACCCAGGGTCATTGTGGGTTGCAGAAGGTAGAAGGTCTGGCTTCTGTAATTGCTTCCCTGCTGAACATGGGCGTTGACTGGTCGGTCCATACTCCCAGTCTGCCTCTCTCTTTCCCTAGTAGGGTGTGTCTCTGGGGAAGCTGAGCTCCAGGACACATTGGTGGGGTCTTCAATCCAGGGAAGCCTGGCCAGCATCCTGATAGCATCTGGAATCTGGTGACTGAAAAGAGAGTTAACATACGAAGGCAAACAAATTGTTGAGCAATCATGGACCCAAAGCTTGGGATAGTGGAGAGGAAGTATTAGGGAGGTACTCACTGCAAACTCTAGTGTACTTCTGCTTTCAGGTGTTTTGCAGTAGTTTATAGATATGTGTGAAGATATGCTCTCTCTCACAGAAACGTGTATATCTAGGTTTTGGGACTTTGTTAGAAAGTGAACCACCTGAGATGAAATTAGAGTATACTATGAAAGGAAAGGTCTCACCTGAGTAATGAAGCTGAAGGGTTGTCATTCCATATGTGAAGTCTCTGTATACAGTCTGAAGTGAAGCATGTTGAGGTGGCAATCGTTGCATTGGTTAGGTTGTGATCAGCGGATGCAATATTATTTGATATGGATTGGGAGAGGCACACGGGAAAATGGGCCCTGTCCAAGGGTTCCAGGACTGGGGGAAGTAGGGGCTCTATAGTGGAGATGTGAGGTTCCTGCTGTCTTAGGGTTCAAAAAGACAATCGATAGTTAATGTTATCATCACATTATTTGGTAATTGGGTTAACTTTGAAAAGTCCTTTGGTTAGTGTGTGCTGTACAGTACCCAGTATCTTGTATATAGCTGTGCCATTGGATGCTTCTGATCTACTTGGTCTAGGCTTTTGAGAGAGTCCGCATATCAAATACACAGCCTATATATTAAAAAGATTCAGTTTGTGTTTTGAAAAACTTTGAGACATACAATTAATTGTACCCCTCTGAAATTTATTAACTAGTGATTTATATGTCTACATTTTGCTAGGAGTGTACATAAACACCATTCCCACCACCAAAAGATTGTGGCCCTTACCTCCCACCCACTCTCTCCCCCCACTGGCCCAGTGAAACTGCATGTCTACCCCTTACCACAGGGTTTTTACTTTGGTGCCCTACTTACAATTTAGTAAGGTCCTGCTTTTAGTTTCCCTTTCAGATCTTCTTACTCAATTTCTGTTGATGAGTGGGATCATCCCATACTCATCTTTATCTTTCTGACTTAGCTCACTTAACATAATTCCTTCTAGCTCTGTCCAAGATGGGTCAGAGAAGGTGGGTTCAATGTTCTTGATAGCTGCATAGTATTCCATTGTGTATATATCCCACAGCTTTCTCAGCCACTCATCTGTTGTTGGGCACCTGGGTTGCTTCCAGGTTTTAGCTATTATGAATTGTGCTGCTATGAACATAGGAGTACACACCTCTTTTTGGTTGGGTGTTATGGAGTCCTTGGGGTATAACACCAGGAGAGGAATTACTGGGTCATATGGAAGGTCCATGTCTAGCCTTCTGAGAGTTTTCCAGACTGCTCTCCACAGAGTCTGTACCAATTACATTCCCACCAGCAATGCAAAAGGGTTCCTTTGTCCCCACACCCTCTCCAGCATTTGTTGCTGCTTTCCTTTTTGATGTATGCCATTCTTACAGGAGTGAGGTGGTAACTCAATGTTGTCTTAATTTGCATTTCTCTGACAATCAGTGACCTAGAGCAGTTTTTCATATGTTTGTTCGCCTTTTGGATCTCCTCTATAGTGAATGTTTTTGTTCATATCCTCTGCCCATTTTTGGATGGGATCATTTGCTTTTTTGGTGCTAAGTTTGCTGAGCTCTTTATATATTTTGGTGATTAGTTTCTTGTCTAATGTATGGCATGTGAAGATCTTCTCCCATTCTGTGAGGGGTCTCTTTGTTTGTTTAATAGTTTCTTTGTATGTGCAGAAGCTTTTCAATTTGATGTAGTCCCATTGGTTTGTTTCTGCTTTAGTCTTCCTTGCAATTGAGTTTGATTCATCAAAGATGTCCTTGAGGTGTAGGTGGGAAAGTGTTTTACCAATGTTTTCCTCTAAGTATTTGATTGTTTCTGGTCTGACATCTAGCTCTTTGATCCATTTGGAGTTGATTTTTGTTTCTGGTGAGATAAAGTGGTTCAATTTCACTCTTCTGCATGTTACAACCCAGTTTTCCCAGCACCATTTATTGAAGAGAGCCTCCTTTTTCCATTTTATTCTTTGGGCCCCCTTATAAAATATTAGATGTCCATAGGTGTGGGGATTTATTTCTGGGCTTTCAATTCTGTTCCACTGGTCTGTGTGCCTATTTTTGTTCCAGTACCATGCTGTTTTGCTGATGATGGCTTTATAATATAGTTTAAGGTCTGGGAGTGTGATGCCTCCATTTCTGTTTCTTTTCCTCAAGATGGTTTTGACAATTCTAGGTGTTTTCAGGTTCCAGATAAATGATTGTAGTGTTTGTTCTATTCTCTTAAAGAAGCTTGGTGGAACTTTGATGGGTATTGCTAAATTTTTACATGGCTCTAAGGAGAATATTCATTTTGATGATATTTATTCTTCCAATCCATCAGCATGGGATATATTTCCATTTCTTGGTATCAGTTTCTATTTCCTTGAGTAGCGACTCATAGTTTTCAGCATACAAGTCTTTCACTTCTTTGGTCAACTTTATTGCTAGGTATTTGATTGATTTTGCTGAAACAGTAAATGGGAGTGATTTCTGGATATTTTCTTCTTCAGATTTAGTGTTTGCATAAAGAAATGCCACTTATTTTTGTACACTGATTTTGTAGCCTGATACCTTGCTATATTGCCTAATAACTTCCAGTAATTTTCTGCTGGATTATTTAGGTTTTTCTGTGTATACTATCATATAATCTGCAAATCGTGAGAGCTTGACTTCTTCCCTTCCAATCTGTATTCCTTTGATTTCTTTCTCTTGCCTGATTGCTATGGCAAGAACATCCAGTACTATGTTGAAGAGTAACAGTGACAGTGGACAACCCTGTCTAGTCCCCGATCTGAGGGGGAATGTTTTCAGCTTCTGTCCATTGAGTATGATGTTGGCTGTAGGTTTGCTATATATAGATGCCACTATCTTGAGGAATTTCCCATCTATTCCCATTTTTTGTAGAGTTTTGAGCATGAATGGGTATTGGATTTTGTCAAAGGCTTTCTCTGCATCTATTGAGATAATCATGTGGTTTTTGGCTTTGCTTTTATTGATGTGGTGAATGACATTGATTGACTTACGGATGTTGAACCAGCCTTGCATTCCTAGGATGAATCCCACTTTGTCAGGATGAACAATCTTTTGGATATCTTGCTGTATCCGGTTGGCCAAGATCTTGTTTAATATTTTGGCATCTATGTTCATCAGAGATATTGGACTGTAGTTTTCCTAATTTGTTCTGTCCCTATCAGCTTTTGGTATCAGGGTGATGTTGGCTTCATAGAAGGTGGAAGGGAATATTCCTGTTTCTTCAATCTTATGGAAAAGCTTCAGAAGTATGGGTACTAACTGTTTCCTGAAAGTTTTGTAGAATTCATTTGTGAAGCCATCTGGTCCAGGACTTTTGTTGTTGGGGAGATTCTTAATAACAGTTTCAATTTCTTTGTCTGTGATTAGTGCATTTAGATTTTGTAGTTCTTCTTGGTTCAGTTTTGGAAGGGCATATGCTTCTAGGAATTGTTCCATTTCTTCCAGATTCTCTAGCTTGGTGGCGCATACTTCTGTATAGAAGTTTCGCAGGATTCTCTGGATTTCTGTGGTGTCAGTTGTTATATCTCCTCCATCGTTTACAATTCTATTAATTTGAGTCTTCTCTCTTTTTTGGTGATTCTGGCTAGGGCTTTGTCAATTTTGTTTAATCTTTCAAAGAACCAACATTTGGCTTCATTGATCTTTTGTATGGTTCTTTTATTTTCGATGTTGTTTATTTCTGCTCTAACTTTAGTGATTTCTGTCCTTCTGGTTGCTTTAGGCTTCCTTTGTTCCTCTTCCTCTAAGTCCTTGAGGTGTGCAGTAAGGTCGTTCATTTGACCTTCTTCTTGGTGTTTAATATGTGATTGTATGGCTATAAGTTTCCCTCTAAGTACTGCTTTCGCTGTGTCCCAAATATTTTGATCGGCTGTGTCTTCATTTTCATTTGTTTCCAGGAACATTTGAATTCCCTGCTTGAGTGAGTCTCTGACCCAGTGGTTCTTAAGGAGAATGTTGTTTAGTTTCCAAATTATGTGACTTTTAATAATTTTCTGTTTGTTGTTAAATGTTAGCTTTACTCCACTGTGGTCTGAGAAGATACTTGGGATGATTTCAATGCTCTTGAATTTATTGACGCTGTCTTTGTGGCCTAACATGTGGTCTATCTTTGAGTTTGTGTTATGTGGATTTGAAAAGAAGGTGTATTCCAGTTTTGGGGGGTGAAGGACTCTGTTAATGTCCAAGAGGTCTAGTCTGTCAATCTCTTCATTCAATTCTCTTGTATCTTTATTGGTTCTCTGTTTGTTGATCTGTCTAAGTGTGAGAGTGGGGTATTGAAGTCTCCCACTATTATTGTATTACTATTGATGTATTTTTGAAATTCTTTCAGTAGGTGCTTAATGTATTCAGATGGTCCCTCATTGGGTGCATAGATGTTAATAATTGTTAAATCTTCTTGGCTGATTGATCCTCTAATCATTATGTAATGTCCTTGCATATCTTTTATTACTTTTTTTTCTTTTTTTAATATTTATTTTATTTATTTATTCCATTTTGTTGCCCTTATTGTTTTATTGTTGTAGTTATTATTGTTGTTGTCGTTGTTGGATAGGACAGAGAGAAATGGAGCGATGGAGGGGAAGACAGAGAGGAGGAGAGAAAGATAGACACCTGCAGACCTGCTTCACCACCTGTGAAGCGACTCTCCTGCAGGTGGGGAGCCGGGGTTCGAACTGGGATCGTTATGCTGGTACTTGTGCTTTGCGCCACCTGCGGTTAGCCCGCTGCACTACAGCCTGCCTCTCTATCTTTTATTACTTTATTTAATTTAAAATCTATTGTGTCTGAGATGAGAATGGCTGTTCCTGCCCTTTTTTGTGGTCCGTTAGCCTGTATGATAGTTTTCCATCCTTTCACTTTAAGTCTGTGTTTATCTTGTTGTGACAGATGGGATTCTTGCAAGCAGCATATGGTTGGGTTATGTTTTCTGATCCATCCCCCCACCCTGTGCCTTTTGATGGGTGAATTTAAGCCATTGACGTTTATTGATAGTATGGATTTAATGTATTGTAGTGCCATTGTTCAAAAAAAATTTTTGTTTGCTCTGATATGTTGCAAGTAATATAGTGATGTTCTTGTTTATAAGAGGTATTTTAGAACCTCTTTCAGGGCTGGTTTGGTGATGATTGCCTCCTTAACAGTTGTTTATCTAAGACGGTTTTGATCCCTCCATCTAGTTTGAATGAAAGTCTAGCAGGATATATTATCCTTGGTTGAAACCCTTTTTCATTCAGGGCTCTATAGATATCTTGCCATTCCCTTCTGGCTTTTAGAGTTTGAGTGGAGAAGTCTGCAGATAATCTTATGGGTTTTCCCTTGTATGTGACTTTTTGTTTCTCTCTTGCAGCCTTTAGGATCCTTTCTTTATCCTTACTTCTTCTCATTGTGACTATGATGTGTCTCGGTTTCTTCTGGTCTGGGTTGATTCTGTTTGGTACTCTCTGGGCCTCTTGAAGCTTGATGTCCTTTCTGTTATTCAGGTCTGGGAAAGTTTCTTCTATTATTTCCTCTAGGATGTTTGCTTCCCCTTCCTCTCTTTCTTCCTCTGGCAGGCCAATTATACAAATGTTACTTCTTTTGAGATCATCCCATATGTCTCTGTTGTTTTTTTAAGTGTCTTTCAATCTCTTTTTAAGCTCTTTCACCTCTTTCTTCGTTTTCTCTAACTCATCCTCTGTCTGACTAATTCTGTTTTCTGCTTCTGTTAGTCTGCTTTCCCTTGCCTCAGCTTCTTTCTTCATTACAGCTATTTCAGCTTTCAGTTCTCTAATTGCCTCAAGATAATCAGTATTTTCCTTGGGGGTCTCAACTGTTGTTTCCCTAATACTGCCATTCCTTTCCTACAGTGTTGCTTTCATCTGTGATTAATAAGTTTATTATTGATTGCATACTTTTCTTATCTATGGTTACTTCTGGCTGATTTGTAGTTTCTTCTGGGCTCTTGTCTTCATTCATTGGAGTAACAGTTTTATTTGTTTTTGATCTACCCATTTTTTTTAATCTACGTGTTATATATATATATATATATATATACATATATATATATATATATGCTCTGTTGTTCCTCAGTTGTTGTGTCTTGAGTACAAGCAACACTGTACTAAATACCTTTATGCTAATTGCACTCACCAACCTCAGGAATTACAGTAGCAACTGAAGCAAGTATTGAACCAGTTTAATCATTACCAGTTAGCCAAACAATTTCTCCAGTCCGTGAAAAAATAGTAACCAAATCCCAGTGAATAAGAAAGAGAAAAGAAAGAAGGGCTAGCAAGAATAGACAGTTATGCAAATCTACTATCCACTGTATATTCTAGGGGTAACAAGAGGGGAAAGGGAACTAGAGCAGAGATACACACATAGAGAGTCCAATCTGAGTCAGATTTCTTCCCCAAAATAATTCACAAATTCAGAAAGGCAAAGAAGAAGGAAGGAATAAGTGTATGACAAGCTAAAAGAAGAAAGAAAAAGAAAGAAGGGACAAGAGAGAGAAAAGGGAAAAGATAAGAAAAAAGCTGTAATTAAAGAGCAGTGAAAGGAAAGGCTTTTTTATTACTTTATTTTTAATTTAATTTAATTTACTTTAATTTTTTAGATTAGCTAGCAGGGGGAGGGAGGGGAGAGTCTGTAGAGGAGGTAGGAATTAAGGAGACTAGTTTCTCCCACAATAGGTAAGATGCCCACTACCCTAGCAATGAAACATATGCTAAGAGTTAATTCTGATCAACCTAAGAGGGGGATATATATGCCTTTATATAATATTAATAGTAAAATAGAGCAGGGTAAAAATAAAATAAAATAAAAACCGTGTCCCAGATTACCTCAAACCTTGTGATCAGAGGCAGCTGATTGTTAAGAATGAGGAAAAAAAAACCCGCAGGACTAGACAAGGATAGCTGAAATAGACAGTTATGCAAATCTGCTATCCACTGTATATTCTAGGGCTGGCTAAAGGAGTAAGGGAAGTTGAGCCGAGATACTCGCAGTGAGAGTCCACACTGAGTCAGAATTCTTCCCCAAAATACTTTCCAAATGTGTATCAGTGAATTCAAAAAATCACACTGTTTGGTGGTGTGGGGGCTGCGGGCTGTGGCTTTGGAAGCTGTAAGATTAAGGAAGAAAGGATGACAAGAATGAGAAAAAGAAAAAAAAAGAGAGCTAGAAAAAAGAAAAAGATAAGAAAAAGGGCAGTCATAAAAGAGCAGTGAAAGGAAAGGGTTTTTTTTTAATTTATTAGTTTTTAATTATTTAATTAGCTATGCGGGGTGAGGTGGGGGGTTGGCTACTTAGAAAGAAAAAAGGCCAGAGGTTTCAGAAGGGTATAGACTTAGAATGAGTGATACTCCCTGGTGGGACAGGAATTTGGTAAACAAAGAGGCTCCTAGCAGGGGAGCCTGCTAGGAACTGGTCCCCAGGGATTGTTTATGGGGAGGCAAAGGGGAGGAGGTATGCTTAAAAATTAAAAGAAAAAAAATTGTTCCCCTTTTTTCCTACTCTAATTCTTAACCCAAATTAAGTTATAGTCACCTCCTTGGTGTCACAGCTAGGACCCCTTATTGACTGGCCTACTAAAGGCAGAAAATCCTACCATTTCCAGGATATGTGGTCAGAGCTCAAGCCACTAGCAGCTTCTCAGTCCGCCATCTTCCGGGAATCCCCCTGGATATGCTATTCTATACTCCCAAAGCAGCAACAGAAATGTCTATACATGTTTATATATATAAGCACATGTTTACATGTAGTGAAATAACATTTGGGTCATTAACTTCATAGGTCTTCAACTAATATCAGTGGAGCCATACTCTCACTTCTTTTTCTTTTCTTTATTCAGGAAGCTTTTCAACACCCTAGTCTGCATTCAACATTGGTTTTAATTAATTAATAAACTAATTTTTAACACCTGAGTTATAACTGGGGCTAAGTGCATGTAGGACTCCACTGTTCTTGGCAGCCATACTTTTTTCTTTTTCTCTTTCTTTTGTTTTTCTTTCTCTCTCTCTCTTTCTTTTTCTTTTCTTGCAGAGGGTAAGAGCCAGGGAAGGAGGGAAAGAGAAGAAGGGAAGAAAAAGAGAGATAGAGATAGAGATAGAGAGAAAAGAAGAAGAAGAAGAAGAAGAAGAAGAAGAAGAAGAAGAAGAAGAAGAAGAAGAAGAAGAAGAAGAAGAAGAAGAAGAAGCAGAAGAAGAAGAAGAAAGGAAGGAAGGAAGGAAGGAAGAAAGAAAGAAAGAAAGAAAGAAAGAAAGAAAGAAAGAAAGAAAGAAAGAGAGGATAAATATCTGTAGCACTACTACACAACTTGTGAAGTTTGCCTGTTTCCCTTCTGCAGGTAGGAACTGGGGGTTGAAATGGGCCTTTGTGCATAGAGTGTGTACTCTACTAAGTGTGCCACCACCAGGCCCCCTACTGATATTTATTAAATACCATGTTTCAGGGAAAGTGACAAGTACATGAGATGCACAAATAGATACTTACACAGTAATAGAAGTATTAGTGGTATGAAGGAAAAATAACAAGGTGTTTTGAGAACAGAGCCTTGATCTAGGCTAGCTCTTTAGAGCAACTATCCCTGAAAGTGGAGGCTAATTGAGTTCTGAAGGCTAGGTATGGTTTTTATCAGGCTTAGATGAATGAGGGGATAGTGCTCCATGGAATATTTGAGAAACTACAAAACTTATATAACCAGAGCCTAAAGGACAAAAAGAAACACAGTTGAGTGCACTGTAGACACAAAAACAGTGGTCAGAATCTAAAGAACCCCAATAAGATGATGGATATTCTGGTATTTGCCCTAAAAAATACCATAAAAGGATTTAACTGTTTCAGTTGGAGAATGATATATACAGTTTTGAATTTCCTTTCTTTTTAAAACTTTTTTAGTCCCTTCTGTTGCCTTTGTTTTATTGTTATAGTTATTATTGTTGTTGTTAATGATGTCGTTGTTGTTGGGTAGGACAGAGAGAAATGGAGAGAGGAGGGGAAAATAGAGAGTGGGAGTGAAAGATAGACACCTGTAGATCTGCTTCACCACTTGTGAAGCGACTCCCCTGCAGGTGCGGAGCCAGGGGCTCGAACCAGGATCCTTACACCTGTCCTTGTGCTTTGCATCATGTGCACTTAACCCGCTGCACTACTGCCTGACTCCCAACAATATAGAATTTCTAAGACTCATCTCCTTGAAATGAGAATATTGAGTTGGAAGTAGTTTAGAACAGATATTGGCAACACAGTTAAGAAGTACTGAAACCATCAGGAAAAAGATGATATAAGTATCTCTAAATATTCTGTAGATCTCCAGAGTCATCTATCTCAGTCTCTCTTAAGTAGAAAGTTCAGCCCTCTGATTTTGACCATAAAACATTAAAGAAAACCCCTTCAAAGAATATTGCTGGAATTGTCCTGTAACATTCTCCCAAATGTCCTTTAAAGATACCTAGTATGAATAAAATGTGTTCTGAGTTTTTTCAGGTCTTTACTGGCTAAAGACCTTTATATGCTGAAAAATTTTCTTTTCCCACTAATCTCATATTCCCCAGTGTGTGGCCAAGCCTTTTCTCCATGAGCTGGTGATGACCTGATTTCATTTTTTTGTCTTCTCAGAGAATTTACTGTTGAAGCTGGCTTATTTCAGATAGAGTGATGGGTGGAGGAAATACCCCAACACCAGATCTTTCTCCAGTGTGGTGGCAGACAGCCTCAAACCTGGGCACACAACAAAGCATACCATCCAAAGGCTCAATTTCCAAATTTTGAGAAGCCAACATCTGAGAATAATTTCAGTGTTTTAAATTAGCTATTTGGAACCTGAGAGAGACCTAATTTTCTACCTTATTTATGCCTCAGGTGGAGGGCAAGGGGATGTCTTCAGCAGTATTTGCTCCCATATTTTTTTTCTAACTCACACAGAGAGTTGGTGCCCATGAATTATTATCCTCCAAGTCTTTCTTCTCTTCTTTCTCACTCTTCCTTTTCCCGATATCCTCTTTTGCTCATTTTTTTTCTATTTTTTCCATTCTTTTCCCTCCTATTTCTCCTCTTTTTCTTCTCTTCCTCCATTTTGGTTCTGCAGTGGGAGTGAGGAATATTGTTATTTGTGCAATTTACCTTAATCCATATCAGTAGAACTGAAAAAATGGGGAAGAGGATGATAGAATCATCCATGGGTTCTTTCTAAACAGTAGTTGTACATCACACTTGCAAACATATTCAATTATACAAACATAATGGTTCTTCTAGCCAGATTAAGCTGTTTTTATCTTCTAAAAGCTGTAAAGGAGCAAAATTACTACAACCACCACTTCTCTGAATCAAATCTAATACCTGCACCTTCTAATTCCCTTTATTATGTGGAAACTAGAGTATTCTCTGGGGGGCTCACCTAGCATCCCTCCTTGCATTTCACCATGGAGAAAAGTAATCAACAAAGAAAAAAAAATTGCACAAAGCACACAGGCTTGTTTTTGGAAAGTGAACACAGGAAAGAAAAATAAAAATAAAGTTTGATGGTGCTAGGAAGCTCATTCTCTGGTTAAACAAGGGAATTGACTACAAGTCATGTAACTATTAGCTTATCAATTGAAGTAAGCCAAGGGATAGAGAGACAACATAACGTTTATACAAAAGATTTTTGGGGAGTCCAGTGGTAGCGCAGCGGGTTAAGTGCACGTGGCGTGATGCACAAGGACCACCATAAGGATCCAGGTTTGGTTCAAGCCCCTGGCTCCTCACCTGAAGGAAAGTTGCTCCACAGGTGGTGAAGTGGGTTTGCAGGTGTCTATCTTTCTCTCCCCCTCTCTGTCTTTCCCTCCTTTCTCCATTTCTCACTGTCATATCCAACAACAACAACAGGGGCAACAAAAGGGAATAAATAAATAAATAAATATTAAAAGAAAAAAGATTTTCATTCCTAAGGATACCAGATCCCAAGTTCAACCCCTGACACCACCATAAGTCAGGGCTCAGCAGTGTTCTGGTCTCTGTATCTTTCTGTCTGTATCTCTTGATCGTTAAAATTAAATAAATAGAAATATTTCTAATTGAATTAGGTCAGAGTAGGCTAATTCAGAGTTCCATATTTCTAGAAAGGCTAAATCTCTGTCTACTGGAAATTATTTTTTATTAAATATTCCTTTTCTTTTTATTTTTTTACTAGTGATTTAGTAAGATTGACAAGATTGTGGGATAAGAGGGCTAGAATTTCATATGATTCCCATCACCAGAGTTCCATATGCCACCCCTTCCACTGGAAGTTTCCCTATTCATTATTCCTCTGGGACTATGGATCAAATATCTTTATGGGTTGCAGAAAGTGAGAAGTCTGACTTCTGTAATTGCTTCTCCACTGGACATCAGCATTGACAGGTCAGTCCATAACTCCAGCCTATTTCTATCTTTCCCTAGTGGGGCAGGGCTCTGGGGAGGTGGGGATCCAGGACACATTAGTGAGGTCATCTGCCCAGGGAAGTAAGGTTGGCATCATGGTAGCATCTGCAACTTGGTGGCTGAAAAGTATTAAGATACAAAGCAGAACAAATTGTTTAATAATCAGTAACCAAAAGGTAAGAATATAGCAGATGAGATTTGGGATCTTCATTTTAGAAGAAGCTAGGAAGTCTATTTTAGGTATATTCCAAGAGGGCCATGACTTTTCTAATTTATGCCTTAGCCATACTGCTAACATGTAGGTGGGCTAAAAGTATTGTCTAGGAAGATGTCGTCAGATGAAATATTTTCTACTTAGACCTAGATACTCTCCTCATGTACTTCCTATTTCATTTCCCTCAATTACTCTTAAATCTAACTATGTCAGATAAAGTATGGACTACAAAAGCTGAATTAGGACAAGAGCACACTCTAATAATGGCCAGTTTGGTCACTACCAAGCCACCCCATCATCCTGGGTCCTAATCAGGGAATCCTGGTATTTCGACATAGACATGATGGGTCTAGACCTCTCACAGATCCTTCTCTCCACCATCACTGGTCATCTCCATCAGGAAAAACATCATAAACCTCCTTTTGGACATCTACAAGACCTTGCCCTCAATGTAGATCAACAATGGTAGAAACTGCCCTATTCTCCAAAGCAAGGCTGAGTCAACATACTTTGCTACTCGAGGAAGACTGGTCCTGAAGTGAGTACAGCCTAGAGTGGTCCTAGCTATGACCATGGAATACAAGCTCAGACCTACCGGGATGCAGAGGTTACACAGACTCTTGAGCTAAATATGAATAGACATGGACCCTAGGTAATATCAATGGGGTATATTGTTAACAGTTTTTATATGTTTTTCCAATATTTGGGAGCTTCTCTCTTTACTGACCCACCTTTCTAGTCCTATTCTCAAGTCTGACACCATTTCCCCAGATAATACAGAATATTTCTTTCCTTTTTTTTCTTAAATTTTGCTACATGTCTTTGTGTGACATCTCTCTCTATATATATATATTAACCAGAGCACTGCTCATGCCTGGTTTACAGTACTGCAGGGGATTGAACTTGGAACTTCAGAGCCTCAATGACGAGAGTTTGTTTGCATGACCATTATGCCATCTACCCTTGCTCAATGTGACCTTTTTATTATTATTGATTTAATAATGATCAGCAACTCATAGGATAAGAGAGGTACAATTTCACACAAGTCCCACCACCAGAGTTCTGTATTCCATCCCTTCCATTGGAAGCTTTCCTATTCTTTATTCCTCTGGAAATAATTGAACAAAGATCTTTATGGAGTGCAGAAGATGGAAAGTCTGACTTCTGTAATTGCTTCTCCATTGGACATGGGCATTGACAGGTCAATACATATAACCCCAGCCTGTTTCTATCTTTCCCTAGTGGAGCAGGACTCTGGAGAGTGTGGGGTTCTAGGATACACTGGTGAAGTGGTCTGCCCAGGGAAGTCAGGTTGATATCATGGTAACATTTGAAATGTGGTGGCTGAAAAAGCATGAATATATAAAATAGGACAAATTGTTTAATAATCCAGAACCTAATGGTAAGAATAGGTAATGGTAATATTTGGGAGTCTCCATTTTTGAAAACGCTAGTAGGTCTATTTTAGGTATATTCCAAGAGGGCCATGACTTTACTCAATTTTGCCTGAGCCCCATAGCTAACATGTAGGTGGACTAAAGGTATTGTTTGGGGAAATGGTGGCAGAGTTTAGACCAAGACCAAAAATCTGACCAGGGATGAGAATACCTCCCAAATATGGGAAACTATATGAATACTGGTAACTGTAAACTCTGTTGATCTTATCCAGGGTCCATATTCAACACAGGAGCCTTTGTAACCTCTGCATCCCTGTAAGTCTGAACTCACATTCCATAGTCATAGCTAGGACCATTCTAGGCTGCATTCATATCAGGGCAGCCTTCCTCAAGTGACAAAAGATATTGACCCAGCCTCCTTTCAGAGAGTGGGGCATTCCCTACTGTTGTTGTTCCACATTGCGGGCACGGCCCAATACAGAATATTTCTGAGTTGGTCAACCTTGGAGTTAAGCACATTTTTTTCTCCTCATTTTGAGCTCTGAAAAATATGGAATGGCATTTCTCAGTAGGAAAATGAGGTCATACTTATCTCCTGCCTACCCAGACACCCAGAGGAAAAAAACTGAGCAACTAACAGAGGAATTTTACACCTAACACTATAAATCTCTCTTGTCTTTCAACAGAAAGTGTATTTTCTATGTGGGAGAGTTTGATGGATATTTCTTATTTCCCTGTTTTCTGTACTAGGCAGTAAACAACACATTCCATTTCATTCTTTACAGTGTTTTATCAATAACAAGATTGTGTCTCTCTGCCTTTCTTGTAAGTAAAAACCTGGATTCAGGATCCTGTTTCATAGCTTCTCTAATCAGAGGATTTCTTTTGGTCTGGTCTGAGGAAGAATAGCAGAAAACTGGAGAGGAAGGAGTTTCTTCCCTGCATATGACTTTGGGCAAAGTTCTTGAACCCTCTGATTTCCATTATACCAATCACATGTTTTTTGCCTCCTATCCTCTATCTTCATCCTTTTTTCTATCCCTCATCCAGTCTTTCTCACTGATTCCAGTGATTTTTAAGTCACTAGAGAATTTTGCAGCATATTCTCTAGGGCTGCCTGATGCTCTTTGTAAGCTGAGTGAGGATTTTTCTAGATGAATAGAAACCTCTGAGCCCCTGTCCTAACTAAAGAGATGCTGCTTTGGTATGCAGAGACTACAGAAACTTTCAAGCTGCTCTGGATATTTTGTCAAGACACTGAAGATGCTATGTTGACAGTTTGTGGAATTGTTCATAAAGATCACTTCTTTTATGAAGAGCCCACAGCTTCCCTGCAGCCTTGCCCCCCCCCCATTCTGATTCTGCCACAGTCTATAATCAAGCATGAGTGAAAGCAGTTGTACCTAACCTTGAGATAAAAGCTTTCTTAAAACAGTGAATGTAGTATTGAAAACTAAATGTTTTCCAGAAAATGGAAATAAGATATGAATAATAAGGCAATGAAATAAAAATAACAACTGTGTAGCTGAATAATTACTCTGCTCCCAGTGTGTCACTAAACCCCTTATATGATTATCTCTTTTAATTGTTGTTAAATTTTATTTATTTAGTTTACTTGATAGGCCAGAGAGACATTGATAGGGAAGGGAATGGAAAGGGAAAGGGGGGGGTCGGGCGGTGGTGCAGTGGGTTAAGCGCACCTGGCGCAAAGCGCAAGGACCCGTGTAAGCATCCCGGTTCAAGCCCCCGGCTCCCCACCTGCAGGGGAGTCACTTCACAGGCGGTGAAGCAGGTCTGCAGGTGTCTATCTTTCTCTTCCCCTCTCTGTCTTCCCCTCCTCTCTCCATTTCTCTCTGTCCTATCCAACAACTAATAACATCAACAATGGTAATAATAATAACCACAAAGAGGCTACAACAACAAGGGCAACAAAAGGGGGGAAAATGACCTCCAGGAGTGGTGGATTCGTGGTGCAGGCACCGAGCCCAGCAATAACCCTGGAGGAAAAATAAAAGAAAGGGAAAGAGAAAGAGAGAGATGCATACTCTACTGCCTCACCACTTGTGAAGCTTTCCCCCTTCATTTGTGGGTCCAGGGCTTGAACGTAGGTCCTTATGCATGGTAAAACATGCACTTAAACAGGTGTACCACTGCCTGGCCACCTCTTTAAATTATTAAGAGAACCTCACAGAGTTTATGCTGTTATTCCCCACATTTTCACATGGGGAAACTAAGGACAGGCTACCCCTCCAAGAAGTACAAGAGTCTGGGTAGCATTTGTCCCTCTGTTTTATACTTCTTTCCAAAGAAAAGGCTACTCTTTCACCATTTTTTCCCATTGTTTTTATAAGAATGCTGATGTTTCAAAGTGGTAGGGAATATAAAATACCGATGAACACCAAGCTTCTACCTTGACACTGTTGGCATATGGGACCAGATATACATGATGTGGTTGTTGTGAAGATAGTTCTGTACATTGTAGAATGTTGTACAGTATCTCTAACCTCTGGCCTCTCTATGCCACTGCTACCTCCACTTCTGTGTGACAACCCAGGACGTCGCCAAACATCCCTTAGATAAGTAAAATTTTCCCAAGTGAGAACCATTGCTGTAATTTGCCTCCTATCCTGCTGTTTTGTCACTCCAGACAAAGATATCCATCGCAGGATTTAACTTAACATTCTTTAGTGATTGAATACTTGGGTTTCATTCACAGTTTGTGTCTTTGTCTGCCTGACCTTCCCTAGATATCTTTTGTGTCAGCTAGATCAACAATGAAATACCATTAGAACTAATAGAATTTTAAAATACGAACTTCCTAACAGATGACAGTATCAGAGATTATTTATAAATAAAACTTAGAACTTGATGAGAGTCAAAAATGCCAGTTTACTTTATCTGCATCTCTTAAAATGCTAATTAAAACAAAATTGAACTGTCCTTTGATGAAAGACTTCCATATTCTGCCCCAAGAATTGACAAAATATTGATAAAAATCAGTTTCTAAATTTGATTCTTTTGTGTTATACACTAAGTAGACATTTGGAAACATTTGGATAAATAATGCTTTGCCTTAGTTTTTAACCCATATGGCTGTGTCTCTCAGATACAGCCTAACAATGATTTTAGTTGACTGTGAAGACTAAAATGGGTGAGTGTAGACTTATTCTATCAACTGTTTAAAAAATATTTATTTATTCCCTTTTGTTGCCCTTGTTGTCTTATTGTTGTAGTTATTATTATTGTCATCATTGTTGGATAGGACAGAGAGAAATGGAGAGAGGAGGGGAAGATGGGGGGAAAGAAAGACAGACACCTGCAGACCTGCTTCACCGCCTGTGAAGCAATTACCCTGCAGGTGGGGAGCCGAGGGCTCAAACCGGGATCCTAAGGCCAGTCCTCGCACTTTGTGCCACCTGTGCTTAACCCGCTGCACTACCACCCAACTCCCTCTCTCCTAGTTTCTTAAGTTACACTCATAAGTGAGATCATCTGGTATTCATTTTCTATCTGTCTCTCCCCATCTCTGTCTCCCCCCTCCTCTCTCCATTTCTCTCTGTCCTATCCAACAATGATTTTTATCAATATTTTGAACCTGCCTCACCACTTGTGAAGCGACTCCCCTGCAGGTGGGGAGCCAGGGCTCGAACTGGGATCCTTACATCGGTCCCTGCTCTTTCTGCCATCTGCACTTAACCCGCTGAACTACAGCCTGACTCCCCTCTATCAACTTTTTTGTTTAAAACAAAACCATCATTTTATTTATCTATAGTGTCATGAATTTACATAATAATGCTTCAGATTTTGATATGGAATGGAACTCATTTCACATCTCTGCCAAAATTATTTTGTTTTGAAAGAAATAGATTTTATGTATGTATGCGTTATATACATGTATGAATGCATTTGGTGTGTGCTTTTGTATATACAAATGTGTGCAAGCTTTTAGTGTATAAAAACGTGCAAATGTATACATACAAATGCGTGTGTATGTAAATCTAAGCTTCAGTGAAATTTATGAGACTGACATAAAGCTATCTGTTTAAGAGGAAGAAGTAAAAATGAAAGTTTAACATATTGGCCAATCTGCATAGAACTCACATACACAAATACAGCCCATCTTTAAAAAAAAAACAACAAAAAACACGGTACTTTCCTGCCTCTAATGTCTTGATAATAGCCATTATAGGCAGCAATGCAAATGAAAAGAAAATTAAAAGAGGCATTTTTATGCACTGTCCATTAAGAGCAGCATACATATAAACTCAAGAACCTGGAAAACAAGTAAGCAAACTGGTTGCTAAACAAAAGCTTGATTTCCTTTCCAGTGGTATCAATGAATAGTTTGTCAGTAAAAAGATAGAGCTGTCTGAGCTGGCTAAGATGTCCCAAGGAAAAGACTTAAAAAGGGATTCAAAAAAAGAAGAAGAAAATTTTTTTGAGTTTGCAGATCTGAGCCAATTGTAAATAATTATCATTCCATCACAAATCCAAAGAGAGTGTACTGAGATATGGCCCTTCAGATGGAGGGTGCAGTGCCTTCTCTGGAGCAGGACCCCACTCCTGAGTTGCCACATCATGGAATCCCATGAGGACAAACTTGATGCAAATATGGAGTCCCTATATTTACTCTCTAACAAAATGGTGTCTAAAGACCTGTGATCTTTCCTTGCTGGAAAAATTGCTCATATATTTTTAGAAAAATGTATCTTGATCCCAGACTAGAAATCAAGAGGTTAGTGGGACTACTTAATCTTTCTAAATCAACTTAGCTCATTAAATTCATTTAAGGTCAATTCAAAGAAGGGTATACTGACTTTAATTCTTCTAAGTGCATTAACTGGCATATGTATATGGAGGGTATAATAGCAGCTAGCACACAGTCGATGCTCAATTTATAAACATTTCCTCTATTTCCTATATTTACTGTTTCTTTTAAGGCAGTTGATTTAAGAAAAAAAATATTGACTTTGGTAGTGGAAGTATGTTCAGATCATTGTTCTGTGTCCTTGGCTGAGGATTTAATGTTCACAAAACTTAATTTCCTCATTTATAAATCAGGAATAATGGCACTTCGTATGTTTCATGACTAGTGAGAGAATTAAATGAGGAAATACTTGTGAAATGAAGGGGGCTTAGTAAATTCTCAGTGAAAATCAGCTATTATTATCAACCCTGCTGTTATTATCATTTGCATCTAAATAGATGACAATTATTCCTGTTATTGAAACTGCAGACAGATATTACTGGGTTAGAAAATGAATCTTACTCTTTTCTAGTATTTTTCCTTGTAGTGATGCCATGCATTGAGTAATTTTCCTCTTGACTTAAAGTGGACAGTGAAATTTTATGGAGAATTAGAGAGGAAGGAGGATGAAAAGAGGATGGAGATAAAAATCCCAAAATCAGAATTATTGTGGGTGACTTAGGGTAAGGAGCCTAGGGGTCCCCTTGAAATTTCACTGACTGGCCAAGTGGTAAATGATTATCATGGTGAAGAATCACAGAATCTCCATTAGGTTTTAGGAAGAAGAGAGAGATGAACACAGATATGTGTAGACATTTGAGAGTGAGAGGCACTGAATTCGCCAATACTTCTTGTTTTATGGTAGGTCCAGGATTGAGAGTAAGTTATTGTAAAACATGAGATATGCCGGTCTCTTGGACTTTTGATACCCTCTCCAACCAGGAATAGTTGATTTGTTCTGATGAATGTTTGACCTCTAGGCATTGTGTTCAGATGTGCACATCCACAAATAATGTCCTCAAACTAGATGAAAGTGGTGAAAGGGGAAATATCGTATCAGTGCAACACTACAATATCTGGTCCCTCATGTTATGTGATGAATGGGGCAGGGAGGGTGGTATGGAGTTGCTCAGACTGTTCAGCCAGTATTATTGGGCACCATTATGTCGTTTTCACTGGGCTGGCTTCACGGGCAGGTAACACATGACCAGAAACCCACAGCTGAGCTGAGAACGCAGTTAAATCTTTATTCACAAGCGGGCAAACAATCCAGCACTTAATCACCACACAATGTGCTCCTCCATCTTTCTCCTCTGGCGGCAGCAAGGAACTCAGGAAGTATGTAGGATGGGGGTGGGGAGAAGGAAGAAGCGCGAAACTAGCAAGGGCTAAACCAAATCTCCCAGAGGCGGGGGGAGTGAGACCAAATCAATGTAAAGCATACCAACAGGCCAGAATGAACAAGTTCCTGGTTGCCTTCTGGTGCCCTTCAGAACCATTCATATGTGGCAGGCAGGTGCCCTTGTCCTTAAGTGCCCCTAACAAAATTGGTTAATCATCACTGTCCATATTATTTTATAGGAGAAAGATATTTAAGTTCAGGAATTTCTTTTAAAGAATATTCTTTTTTATTGTTTTTCTTTATTTTTTATTGTCTTTATTTATTGCATAGAGATATCCATAAATTGAGAGGTAAGGGGGATGATAGAGAAGGAGAGAGACAGACACCTGCAACCCTGCTTTACCACTTGTGCAGCTTTCCCCCTGCAGGTGGGGACCAGGGGCTTGAGCCTGTGTCCTTGCACACTGTAACATGTGTGCTCAACCAGGTGTGCCACTACCCGGCCCCCGAAGTTCATGAATTTTTAGCAAGATGATCTACAACTCATAAAATGGAAGAGCTACAGTTATCTTTTCCTAAGTCCTAGAAACCTTTTTTTTTAAATTTCTTTATTAGGGAATACAATAAATACAATAGTTTGCACATGCATAAAATTTCCCAGTTTTCCATATAACAATACGACCCCCACTAGGTGCTCTGTCATCCTTCTTGGACCTATATACTGCCCCCACCCACCCACTCCCAGAGTCTTTTACTTTGGTGTAATATGCCTATTCCAGTTCAGGTTCTACGTGTGTTTTCTCTTCTGATCTTGTATTTCAACTTCTGCATGAAAGTGAGATCATCCTGTATTCATGCTTCTGTTTCTGACTTATTTCACTTAACATGAATTTTTCAAGCTCTATCCAAGATCGGCTGAAAATGGTGGTCACCGTTTTTATAGCTGAGTAGTATTCCATTTTACATATATATGTATGTATGTATGTATATGTATATGTATATGTATATGTATATGTATATGTATATGTATATGTATATGTATATGTATATGTATATGTATATGTATATGTATATGTATATGTATATGTATATGTATATACCACAACTTTCTCAGCCACTCATCTGTTGTTGGACACCTGGGTTCCTTCTAGGTTTTGGCTATTATGAATTGTGCTGCCAAGAACATATGTGTACACAGAACTTTTTGGATGGATGTGTTGGGTTCCTTAGGATATATCCCCAGGAGAGGAATTGCGGGATTATAGGGTAGGTCCATTTCTAGCCTTCTGAGAGTTCTCCAGACTGCTCTCCACAGACATTGGGCCAATTTACATTCCCACTAGCAGTGCAGGAGGGTTCCTTTGATCCCACAACCTTTCCAGCATTTGCTGCCTAGCAACCTTTTATGAGCTGCCAAATTGTATTTTTCCTTCAGGAAGTCCTCCTTGCTGCAACAGTTTGGATGAAGTACCTGCCACATTTATTCTAAGAGACCCATTTACCTCCATCTCTCCTTAACTAGACCTTAAGTCAGACATCAGTGTTGACTGATATGTCACTCCTAGGCTTCAACACAAGATAGGTATGATATATGACAGTGTAGTTTGAAGGAACACTCTTGAATGCTCTTTTTTTCTTTTCATAAAGATAAATGAAGACCTTAGGCTAGTTCCTTACCAACTCTTTCTTTAATTTGCAAAGACCAATGTTTACAGTTCTATTGTTACTGCCTACAATTTGATAATTAGCAATGACTCTAGCATGATATGTGCCTCTCTCTTCTCACCCTCTCCTTTTGTTTTCTTGCTCCTTCCCCCTTCCTCTAAAGTACTGTTTTAAAAGGCCTAAAACCCTGCTGAGTACCAGAAGGCACATGTAATGCTGGGTGCACACCCATTGAGGGCCACTTCCCAGACCTCAGCTTCTCCCTCTATAATTGAAGTTGAGCCTTTGAAATGTTCAGTGTGACTTTCTCTGTATTTGCAGCTGACCAGTTATTCCTGCTGTCTCCCAAACCTTTAATTTGTCAGTAGAATTGCTCTGTTTTCTTATGACCACTTGGGGTTTTTCATCCTCTTGTGGCTGCAGAAATGGAGCCTGGTGAGCAATGCCTATTTTTATGAGAACTCCTTTGCACACACTCTGGCTGTCTCTGAGAACTGCTTCAAAGGGAAACAAATGAGTGGTTTCCTTCAAGGGCACCTCAATATCTAGAGAATTTGAATTTCAGTTCTTATTTTTGAGAAGTAATAAGATAATGCTTCTGTCTCCTCAACAGCCACAGCTCCCAAGCAATGCATTTTTGCCCAAGGAATTGTCAGTTTTCTGATTTAACCTTGATCATCTATTTAATTTAGGTAACTTACCTGAATTCTTTCTCAGCACAACTTCCATATCTATATAATGGTATTTAAGTCTGATTTAATTGGGCTGATTCTAGAGTGAACATTGCCAGCACATTGTATATGAATCACCATCGCTTGGGAAGACCAATGACAATATTTTTGCCTTCAAGAGGATCATAGTCTAGAATATAGTAGATTTTACATAGGGTTTTAGTGCCCAGATTCCCTCTTCCTTTCAGAATTTGTGGAACCTTGAGAACTGGGTGTACCGTGACCATAATTTGTAGAAAACACAATATTAATTGCACTCTTAGCTCAGATACTACTCAGTAGCTTCCAGTTTAGAATTCCTGGGAAATGATTCAGAAGTAGAGTGTGTACACTGCATGTGTTGGAGTTTGAACCCCAAGTAGCTATAAGAAAATAATGATTTTACTGACAAATTAAAGTTGGAGTGCACTTCTACAGTTACTTCTCTCATAAATAAATAAATCTTTTTTCAACTTTATTTGCCAGGACAGAGAGAGATTGAAAGATAAAAGGGGATGGAGGGGTCAGGCAGTAATGCAGCAGGTTAAGTGCACATAGTTATAAGCACAAGGACCAGCACAAGGATCCCGGTTTGAGCCCCTGGCTCCCCACCAGCACTTCACAAGTGGTGAAGCAGGTCTGCAGGTGTCTATCTTTCTCTCCCCTTCTCTGACCTCCCCTCCTCTCTTGATTACTCTCTGTCCTTTTCAACAGCAATGACAGTAATAACAATAACAACAATAAACAACAAGGGCAACAGAGTGGGGAAAATGGCCCCCAGAAGCAGTGGATTTTTAGTGCAGGCATGGAGCCCCAACAATAATCCTGGAGGCAAAAATAAATAAATAAATAAATAAATACATTTTTTAATAGGGGTTATGGAAAGGAAGAGAGAGATTGAGAGACACCTGCAGCACTGAAGCTTTCCCCCTGCAGATGGGAGCTGAGGGCTGAGGGGTTTAACCTGGTCTTATACATAATAACACATACATTTAATCAGATACATCACCTCCCAGCCCAACTTCTTTAAAATAGAACTAACAGAACTAATATTAGTGTTATCATGGTTTCCTCTATATCATCTCTGCATATACAAAAGGTGAACTGGTAGGATTGAGGCTGAACCACTTTACTATAGCAGCTGCATGGGTGAGGTGGGCTGGACTAACAAGTGCACAAACTTATAGATGTACATTGTTTTACTTTTCAACACAGTGTGCCCCTACTCACTGGGGATCTTGACCCATTTAATGTCAGGTAGGTCCATTATTCTCTCTTACAAAGAAGCTCGTGATATGGTATGTAAGGAGGGTGAAGAACACTGAGGTTGAAAGGTCTGTTCCTGTTTCCCTCAGTGGTAATAATTTGAGGTAGTATATATACCACAACACTATCTTATATTTTTAACAGATAGGGAAACAACAACAACAACTATAGTGCAGTCCATTAAGCCTCCAATAAGAAAAGAATTAAAAATAGGGGAAAAAAGAGGCAAATAACATAAGTGTAATAGTCACTCTACAACCAATCAGGGTGAACATACATAGATATAAGCAGGTAAGTATTAAAGTATGTGTGCAGCTTGCAATATTCTGTAATCAATGCTTAGAAAAAGTTGTACTGTTATAAATACTCAATAAGACAGTGAATGAGGAAAATAAGTTCTAAGGCCAGGGTTGGGAAGCCAGTGCATGATGCTGAAGGAGGACTTAAGCTGGTGGGTGGAATGGTGTGCAGATACCTTTCATGTGGAGATAAATTGTATCCATGTGATAACAATTATTCTTTTCTTCTTCATTACCATAATAGAATTATCAAAGAAAGAAAAAGCAAGACAGCTTTTGAAATTGGCTACCTGCTTGGAACATTGCTCTGTGCTTTAAGAGTTTGTTTATGTTAAAAAATCACTTTTTTGGAGAAGAAAATTATTTACAAGACAGTTGTCATATGACTACCATTTTATACTAATTTTTAAATGCTTTATTTATTGTTTATTCAGTATCTTGGAATGATTCAGAGAAATTGAGGAGAAGATGGAGGTAGAGAAGGAGATAAATATAGAAATAGAGAGATAAAGACCTGTAATACTGCTTTACCTGTTAAGCTTCTTTACTTGTTAAGCTTCTCCCCTGTTGGATAGTATGCCAGCTCCCCCTGGCTTAAACACCATATGTCTGTATGAGATTAATTTGATCCCATTCAAAGCTGTGGTCTATTTACATAAATCACTTTTACATTTACATAAAGCACCATCTTCCCTCCAGGGCATTGGTGGTTTAGTGGTAGAATTCTCACCTGCTCCGCCCCCTCTCCTTGTCACACCCTGCTCTTCCACTAGTCACTTTTCGCTCCACCCTCTCTATGTCACGTCCTGTTTCCACCCTACTTGGAGAGTATAAAAACAGCTGCTCTTCTGATTAAAGACACTTGGAAATTGCTTTCCAACTCTGAGAGTTCCAGAGTGTATCTCCTGCGAAGTTAGTGCGGCACGAGTTCCTGATCCCTCTCCCATGCAGCAGCCTAGATTGGCTCCAGTTGAGTTCTCTCCAACCCAGAGAGCACTAGCTCGGGAAGAAGCACCCTCAGGCTATCCTGGCATTTGGCGCCCGAAACAAGGACACGTAAGCAGCAGATTTACAAGAAGACATCCTCAATAAGTACACACCTTTTGGGTATCTGCAATATTGTGTTAAGGCACTGTGATTTTTTTTCTTTCTTATTGTTTTCCTGAGATCTCTTTCCTGAGATCTTTTCCAAATTCTGCATTCTTTTTCCTGTATACAATTCTTATATATCTGGGACATTTTTCTCGGGGCTGCACCTTATATCCTGTTGATCATCATAGCAGCTTTTAAGGGATATATAGGGCAAACTCTCAAAAGGCTTAGGGACCTAGAGGCTGAGGTCCAAGAGATAAAGGAAGTGATCATGGAACTTAACCAGCACCTTAAAAACAAGAAGAAGCAAAGGCCTGTCGTGATCCTGACCCACCCTAATTCCTCTGCATCTTGCCCTGAGGCCCCTATTTTGGCATCTTGCCCTGAGGCCCCTATTTTGGCAGACACGTGTCTGAATTCTCCTTTAGACTCCACAGCCACTTCTTCGGCCACCCCCATTTTGGCAGACACGTGTCTGGAACCTCCTGCTGCCTCCACGGCTGCTTCTTCACCCACCCCCATTTTGACAGACACATGTCCGAATTCTCCTGTAGCTTCCAAAACCACTTATTTGGCCGCTTGTCCAGAAGCTTCCACTTCGGTGACTCCTCCTACCGCTACACACTTATCAGAGCAAGTCCACACATTTCCTGTCAATGTCGCCCCCAATAGACAAAAACCTCAGGCCTGGTATCAGTATTCCGCCACAGACCTGAAGGAACTACGCCAAGCTATCAAGGATGACGGTATTCATGCCCCATGGACCAGGTCCATTTTACAAGACCTGCTTCAGAACCTTAATACCCCCCAAGATTGGAGGGATGTAACTCGCGCTATGCTCCCAGGCCCCCTCTTCCTGCAATGGGAGGCATTTTTTCGTGATGAATGTTTACAGCAATCGTGGAAAAATATTCAAAATCAGCCAGAGGGGAATTTTGATGCATTGTTTGGAATAGGCCAATTAGAAACAGGGATTCAACAGGCGGAAGCCAAGTTTCCACCTGGGTATTTTGATCAGGTACACCTGTGTGCATTAAAAGCATGGGAGCGATTAACACCACCCATGGGAGCGGCCTCAGCCCCCATTCTCTCCCTTCAACAAGAACCTGATGATTCCCTCACTAAATTCATTGCCAGGGTCCAGTCGAGTTTGGAAAGGAAGATTTATAATCCTGACTCTCATTTTCTCCTCCTGCGATCCATAGTCTGGGATGGAATACTTCCGCATTTTCGACAGGCCTGTATCACTCTTAAAAACGAACACCCAGATACTTGGATTATAGCTACACAGGATCTCAGATCAAGCTCTTTTCAAGGACCTATGTTACAGGCCTATGCAGCTACCTTACATAAGCAAAAAGCAGCTTGCTTTTAGTGCGGTCGCCAAGGGCATTGGCGTAACCAATGTCCAGAAAATAGACCGTGACCCCGCCTCCAGTCAGGGCAACCCTGCCTCCAGTCAGGGCAATCCTGCCTCCAGACAGGGAACCAGAGACCACGAATGCCTTGTCCCAGATGCCAGAAAGGATTTCACTGGAGGAGAGATTGTTGGTCAAGGTTCCATAGGAATGGCACGCATCTGCCAAATGTAAACAGGGATTTAAACTAGATGTGGGGCTTCCCTTAGCCCCGCCCCCAAGAGGGAAGGAAACAGGTCGCCCGCTTGGTGCTGTGCCCTTCTTCCACAAACAGAAGCCCAGCTTGGGACCCAGCCCATCACTACATCCACCACGCCAAGTAACAATAACAGAGGGTGAGCAGAAGGAGGAACCCACGTTATGTGGGAACTTCCAGCATAGAAATAACCGGCTGGAGCAAGAGAACAGCTCAAATTCGGAGCCTGAGATTTTATGGACCACTCTTGTTTTAGAAAGGGGTCACCCAACTATGACAGTAAAGATTGGTAATATTCCTTTTAAGTGTTTGATTGACACGGGAGCAGATAAGACAATCTTAAGACAAGCAGAGGTTCTCCAGAGTTGGGAACTCCTCCCAGGACCACGCTTACATGGTGTTGGTGGATTGACTCAGGCATTCCTCACATGAGATTCCCTTGTGTGGGAAGATCTAGAAGGAACTACCGGATGCTTTCAGCCTTTAATAGCTGATATAAGCACCAATTTATTGGGAAGAGACTTGCTGGAATCTTTAGATGTAGTGATATCCTCAGACACCTCTGCAGGACACCACATTCACTCCTGTGAGATTGCTAGACCCAACCAGCACCCCCAATACTAACTGCCACTGTTCGTAACAGAACTCCCCACTTAGACTGGCTTTCTAATGAGCCTGTCTGGGTGGAACAGTGGCCTTTGCCTAGGGAGAAGCTAGAAATTTTAAAAGAACTCGTCCAAGAGCAGTTATCTTTGGGACACATTCGTCATTCTCGGAGCCCATGGAATACTCCAGTATTTGTGATTAAAAAGTGCTCAGGAAAATGGCACCTCCTCCAAGATCTTCGTGCAGTTAATAAAACCATGTAGGTTTGGGGCTCCCCCCAAAGGGGTTTGCCTCTTGCTTCTGCGATTCCCAGAGGAATTCCAATCATAGGTATTGATATACAGGATTGTTTTTTCTCTATTCCCTTACACCCACAAGACTGTAAATGTTTTGCTATCTCTGTTCCTTCTATTAATAATGCCAGCCCTGCCGAAAGATTTGAATGGGTGATACTGCCCCAGGGCATGGCTAATAGTCCTACTATTTGTCAAGAGGCTGTTAAATCTGCCCTTTTCCCATGTATTCATAAGGGCCTTAAGTTTTTTCATTTTATGGATGACGTGTTAATATGGGGAGAATTAGATACAGATCTCTCCACCCTACATGATTTTTTAATCCCTGCCTTAAAGAGAAGTGGACTTAATGTAGCTCCTGAGAAGATACAGCTAATTCCTCCAATATCTTTCTTAGGCTCAGAGATTTCCCTAACGCAGATTCATCCTTTAAAACCTTGTGTTACTTTTCCTTCTAATCTCACTCTTGCTTCTTTACAAAGTTTTCTTGGAAATTTGAATTGGCTTAGGCAGTATCTTTATCTGCCTATGAGCTGCCTGAAACCACTGTTCGATCTGTTAAAAGGAAACAAACAGCCCTCCTCAAAGCGTATGTTAACCCCTGAAGCCTCCTTGGCACTGGAAAAAGTAAACCAGGCTCTCCAGGACATGCACCTCGTTCGGTTCTCCCCCTCCTCTTCGGTAAATCTTCTAATCTTTAACTCCACCCCCACAGTAGTGGGGGCATTGTGGCAGAAACATGGTGTTCTCAAATGGCTTCATACACCAGTAGGCAGAGCTCCAAGACTCCTTACCGAGATTGATGCCTTAGCATTTATGGTTCACCAAGGAAGAAACAGATCAGTTCAGGTCTTAGGAAGGGAACCAGATTCAATCATTCTTCCCTTTTCTCTCACCGATACAGAATGGCTCATATGCCACCATTCTCGTTTTGACATAAGTTTAATGGGTTTCCCAGGACAATTGGATAATCATTTTCCCTCTAATAATTTGATAGCTTCTTTACCTCTGTTGCCTCTACTAGTACCTAAACTTTTCTCTTGAGATCCCATCCTCTCTGCTCCTACAGTGTTCACTGATGGTGGAAAAAAGGGAGCTGCTGCCCTTATATATTATATAGACCAGCAATACCCCAAACCTCTCCTTACTGAACTTCCTGATAATCCCCCTCAGTACAAAGAACTTTATGCTGTTTTCCTTGCATTAAAAGCTGTACCAGAATCGTTCAACCTTTTTTCTAACAGTGTGTATACTGTTAACTTACTTCCATGGCTCACTCGATCTTATGTAAGAATTGATGACAACCCACTTTCTCCTCTTTTAATTCAAATTACCTCTATGCTCTGTTCTCGAACCCAGCCACTATATGTTCAGCACCTACGTTCCCACAGCCCTCTTCCTGGTCCCCTGTCCGAAGGGAATGTTTCAGTGACCACCTTGCCTCCACAGGAATTCTCCTAGCCTCTGTCTCTAATCCTGCTGACTTTCACTCTCTAACCTATGTTAATCTTAAAGGTCTTCGAGCTTGATTTCCTGATATTCCTCTGCCACAATTAAAACGTATTCTTGCTACATGTTCCTCCTGTGCAGGTCTAATCAAAACACCTGCTATTCAAACTCTGGGGGTTAATCCTCGAGGTTTAAAAGCCAATGCTCTTTGGAAAATTGATGTTACCCACATACCCAACTTTGGCAAACAAAAATATGTGTTCGTCTCAATTGATACCTTCTCTAAGTTAATGTGGGCTACAGCTCAGACTGGAGAAAACTCAAAAAAGCTTATAAGCCATATGCTCTCCTGTTTTGCTGTAATGGGCTTAACTCTTCAACTTAAAACGGATAATGGACCTGCTTTTACCAGCAAACAATTTAAAGATTTTTGTTCCCTCTGGAACATTACTCATACTACAGGCATTATGTATAATCCACAGGGACAAGGCATTGTTGAGAGGGCCCATCAAACTCTTAAGGCTCAATTAAATGCAGAAAAAGGGGAAATGTACCCCCCAATATCCAGCTGGCAAAAGCCTTAACTACATTAAATCTCTTTAATATTTACAAAAACTCAGACCAACCTCTTATTATTCTTCATTGGCAAACACCACCCACCCTCCCAGCTATTAAAGTCAAATGGAAAGACCCACTTGATAAAATCTGGAAAGGATCTGACCCCCTGTTGACTATGGGGAGGGGTTTCGCATGCATTTTTCCACAAAATTACTCCAAGCCTGTTTGGGTTCCTGCCTGCCATGTCCGGCAATACCCACATGATGGCGCTGATATCCCTGAAGAACAAGAATCACTGCAAGAAGACTGGCTGCAAGAGGACTGGCTGCAGGATGCACCCCAGGATCCATAATACAGCATGTCAGAATCTAAAAAATTCTGATTCACAGAACTCTTCCCCCCCACCCTGAATGTCTTATGCTATGACTGGCCAGTTGTGTTTTGTGAGTGAGTGAGTGAGTGAGTGAGTTAAAAAAAAAATTGAGTGAGTTGAGTGACCAAAATTTTTGTACGACCCATTGTGCTCAGAGTACTCTGAAAGTTAACTGACTTTATATAAAATGGCTGGACATAGCCATGGTTTCTGGAGACGTCCAGAAACAGTCCAAAAATTGTTTATTCCTCTTTTTGATTTCTTTTTTAAGTCTTGATATAAATATGAAATGTTTAGTCTTAAACTGTGTGAGTGAAGATGGTTCAACTATGACAGTAGATCTAAATTCGCATTTGAAATGATATGTCTTAGTTACAAGTTTTTCTCCTCCTGTGTGTTATAAACTATATGTTTAATATGCGTGTTTCAAGTTTGGTTAACATTAACTTAATGGTTAAAGTGTAACTTTGAAGCTACATTCTTACCAGGAGAGGTAAAATCAATTCATTAAAGTAACTGAGTGTTTAAGGTAAAACTCTAAATATTCAATGTGACAATTCATCATCTCCTAAGTTAAAATACAAATTCTCTATACAAGACATTTTTGGAGGGCCCCCAAAAATGTCCTGTAAGCTATCTTGTGGAAATTAATCCACAACAAATTTGGCATCAATCTGACATTGTAAATGTACAAAAAAAATTGTCACTAAAATGTGTTAACTCTAGTAACCTGAGTTTGCTTAAAAACCCAATGTAAAAATAGTTAAGAATCAATATATGTAACTTAAATTTGGTATGAAAATTTTGCTATATAGAGACTGCTACATGAGGTCACATAAGATGACCTTTACACAAAATTATAAAGATACCTAAACCAATTATAATCATTGAGTTATCAATTGTAGTAAACTTCTAATTTGTTACAAAGTTTTTTCATAAGTAATTGACTACAGCTATGACAAGCCTTGGCATAAAGAAGCATCTGCTCATATAGAATCCCCAGAAATCCATCTTGGACCCCTGACCTCTGACATCACCCACAATTACAGCCATCCCCCCAAACCCATGATGTGACCTGACACGATCTGTAGAACCTGATTCACAGACTCCAAAGGACAAGACTTTCCTACTGCCTTTCTCTCACCCATTGGTGTCTGCTCTTCCTGCTTCTGTTTCACCCATCATGTTTTGGTGGTTCCAGGTCACTCTCTACAGAGAAGAAAGTTCCAGTGGCTGTCCTCCTCCATCAAGATAGATGTGTGGCATTTATTTCCTGGCCATTGACATTGGACTGATGCTTCTATAGAACTTGCTGGACACTCCCTTTATACTGCTGGACTTCTTGAATAATGACTGTAGCAGTTCATAGAACTTTCCACCAGCTGACTCAGGATTTTGCAATGCCACATCACCCCTATAGCCCCTCGGCTTATCAGGCCCCCACTCCTCCACCCATCAGGCTCACTCTGTCTATTGCTACTCTTACTTATCCCTCCCTGTCTTGTGCTAGTTCTTTTTGAAGACACTTACACGCTATCATTCTGCTTTCTTCCCAACAGGTTTCTGTTCACCCCTATACTGCTATTCCCCTGACAGAGATGAAGCCTTTTACAGACATTGACCCAGTTATATATGGCCATTAAGTAAGAGGGAGATGTTGGGGAATTGTGAGGATATGGTTGAGCTTGGAAGGCCTTGAGCCTGAGGGGTGTGTCAATCCTGTTAGTCTCTCTCTCTACGGAGAGGTTGAGCAAGGAGGGACAGTAGAACCCCAAAAGGTGTGCCTCTTATCAGTCTCCCTGCCTCACAAAGTGTCCCACATTCCTGATACTATGGCATATAGTTAAAAAAAAGGGGGGAGATGTTGGATAGTATGCCAGCCCCCCCTCCCCTGGCTTAAACACCATATGTCTGTATGAGATTAATTTGATCCCATTCAAAGCTGTGGTCTATTTACATAAATCACTTTTACATTTACATAAAGCACCATCTTCCCTCCAGGGCATTGGTGGTTTAGTGGTAGAATTCTCACCTGCTCCGCCCCCTCTCCTTGTCACACCCTGCTCTTCCACTAGTCACTTTTCGCTCCACCCTCTCTATGTCACATCCTGTTTCCACCCTACTTGGAGAGTATAAAAGCAGCTGCTCTTCTGATTAAAGACACTTGGAAATTGATTTCTGGCTCTGAGAGTTCTAGAGTGTGTCTCCTGCGAAGTTAGTGCGGCACGAGTTCCTGATCCCTCTCCCATGCAGCAGCCTAGATGGGCTCCAGTTGAGTTCTCTCCAACCCAGAGAGCAGTAGCTTGGGAAGAAGCACCTTCAGGCTATCCTGGCACTCCCCCTGCAGTTGGGGAATAAAGGATTCAACCTGGGTCCTTGCACACTGTAATGTGTGTACTTTACCATGTATACCACAACCCAGCTCCCTGTAACTACTACAAATATTTTATGTTTCCTCCTCTGTATTGGTGTCAGTATACCATACCCACCACCAACTCACTGTTGACCTCCAGTCCTATAGGCTCCATTCTATGTTCACTTTTCAAGAATTTGATTAAACTTGCATGAGCTCCTACTTTATGCAGAGTAATAATAGGTAGTTCATGAAAAATTAAAATGTAACATGTTAGGTGACTAAGGCTGGGGCACATGTGGTTAAACAAACATGTCACTATATTCAAGGACCTGAGTTCCAGCAAATAGATCTGTATGTATCTCTCTCTCCCCCCCTCTCTTTGCCTCTCTCCCTCTCTCCTTCTCTCTCCCTCTCTCCCTCTTCCTCTCTCTCCTTCTCCCTCTCCTTCCCCTCTCAATTTATCTCTGTCCTAGAAGATAAAATAGAAAGGTAAAAGTGTAATTCCCTCTCAACTCAAATTCTACATGTTATAGGAGTTAGTCACAGACAGAGCTTTGTATTGAGGTATCTGGGAGATGGTTTATCTCATGCTGGCATGGGTCAGGGAATGTTCTTACACAAATCTCTTTCCCTCTCTAAGCCTCTGTTTCCTCATCTGCAATATGTGGCTGATAAACCTGCTTCTCAGGATTGTGGATATAACTTTACTGAGCGTTGGCCATATAGAAGTTGCTTAGTAAATGTTAGCTTCTTCTCCCTATATTACTTACAGGACAACTCACTGGACACAATCCTTAGAGAAATGGGAAATGGGGGAATAATCAATTCCAACATCTGTCTTCTAGATCTTTTATCTGTACTAGGAGACAGGGTGTTTATTGAGACAAGGTAAATTTTCAGTGATACATTATTAAAAGTTTGTGGTATATCCTGGATGATAGAGATCTTCCTTCTAGACATGCATGGACAGTTGTATTCTCTCATGAGGAAAACAACACCAAGCCAGAGCAAATAGCTCCAAGGTACAAAATAACAACACCAATAACAACAAAAAGAGGTTAAAGTGAATACAGAATTCCACTGTCTTTACAGGTAGAAGAATGATCACGTGTTTTGGTAAAATTTTCACAGGAAATTATATTTTGAAAAAGGAATAAGTATTGAGAGAGGGACTGGCAGTGGTGCACCTGATGCAGTAGACACATTACCATGTGTAAGTATCCAGGTTTAAACACCACAGATGTGACCTGCAGAGGGTAAGCTTTATGCACAGAGAAATAGTGCTGCAGTGTCTCTTCTTCTCTCTCTACCTTTCTACCCTTCTTCTCTCTCCATTTCTCTCTGTCTTTATAAAAAAAATAAGAAAAAAAATGGCTGCCAGGAACAGTAGATTCATAGTGCAGTCACCTAGCCATAGCGAGAACCCTGATAACAACAAACAAAAGAATATTGGAGTCTGTCAGCATGTACCCATATTTGTTAGGGCAGGATTGTTGTCCTGATTTTATGAGTCTGCATGATTTTCAAATGATAAGGACACCATTCACCAAGAGATTTTTTCTTGAGTAACTCACTGATTCTTGCAGTATCATAAGCGTGTAGTTATGATGCCTTTCATTCGTTCATATTGGAGCAGACTGATTTAGTAGAAGTGACATAGCATTTGAAGCCCAGTTTACTGCATGTTTACTATAAGTTTTCATTCATTCATTCATTCTTTCGATCATTCATTTTTATTAGAGAGAGAAGAGAGATCAGAGCACAGCTTAGCTCTGGAATGAGGCACTACCTGAGATCAAACCTGATTTCCAGGTATACAACACCTGTTCTCTGACACACTGGACTTGTCTTCTCATCTCTTTTACTATAATCTTGAAGAAAATATTAAATATTCTTCAGCTTTAGATTCATCAAAGGGAAACTTTATAATAACAGTAGCTCTCCCTAAGAATTAATGCTATTTCTGTGACTCATGCAACTGTTATTTATAGGGAGTCACTAAGTTCCTGGTGATATTTATGTGCTACAATATATAAAGCAGAGGGAAACATTTTAGGCTTTGAATGCTAATGCTTGAACTGCTCTAACTAGACTTGAGGACTCTGGTTATGTTTTCTGGTAAGCTGAGGTTCTTTTAGTGTGATAAAGAAGAGTTTGTCTCTTTTTGAGATGATCCAAGTAAAAAGAGTATTGTGTCTTGTGTACCTTGTACAATTAAAATATCACCAGCAACCCTAGACTTGGCTTTAGAGCAGGCATCAATTTAAATTAGTTTATTGGGGATACCTGCCTGGTTGTACTTTTGTAACTCTTAGGACCGAGGTAATCAGACTACCATCAGTGCTCCACTAGCTTTACTTTTCCATTCTCTCCTTCCCACTTTCAAACATTCACTGATACTTAAGCATTGTGGATCTTTGCTTTTAGTATTATAAGAGCTGCCAAGATGAATTGGCATCACTTCTATTGAAACTCATAATATACATGGTAAAATATACTATTTCTCCTAGGAAGAATGAAAAGGAGGGACACAGAATTGCCCTTATTTAAAGTGTTGACATCTTCAGCAGCATGGAGAGGATATCATTCCTTTTAACACAGTAAGCTAAGGTAATGCTATATAACTGACTTGGCTATTTTGTAGACTGATGGATGAGTCTTTTATAATCTATGCACAGTATTTAATTTGTTGAATATAATTTACTTTCCATAAAGATAGTGACTTTATCTAGACTCTCTTCTAAATGGTACAGTCTTACATAGGAAACACCCCCTCTGTTCACATGCGTGCACATGTGTGTGTGCGTGTATGTGTGTGTGTGTAAATGAATGCCATGGAAACCTAACTTCTTTTTTATTTTTATTTTTTCTTTATTTTTATTGATGACTTATTATTTATTTACAAAACAATGAGCTGATAGGGGTCCAGGTCCATCATATCTATGTGAGAATCTAAGGATTTCCTGACTAGTGCCCCAAAATGATAGGGTGGTCTGATAGTGCCCAAAAACGCCACCATTCAGTGAGCCAGTCTCTTGCCCTTATCTAGCTTTTGGAGTCATTTCTTTATCTGAGAAGCTTAGACTTACTCCCAGTTAAAGTGTTCAGTATCATTTGTTGTATCCTAACCAGTATTAGGTTTATGGGGTCTGCCTTCTTTGGGACTTTTTACCAGATTGCAGAGTGAAGCATATTTTTCTACAGGAAGCATGTCCCTAATAACCCATCCACCTCCATCTGTCTATCAGAACATTGTGCTCTCTTGTGAGGTAACACATTATCTGTATATCCACGACAAGCTGAATGCCCTCTGGGAGGAATATGTGATAAATAACGAAAAATGTGAAATTCATAAAGAGTTTAAATGATCTAGTAGTGTTAGTCTTGCAGAGTAAAGTATGCGTGACTGGCAGTTGTTGTTTTTTAACACTTTGAATATACCATCCCCTGCAAGGCTATAATTCAAATAGAAAGCAGCAATAAAAATAGTACCACATACACAGATACTAAGGGAGTTTGCCATCACCAGACGTGCCTTGCAAGAATTGCTGAAAGGCTTGGAACAGGAAAAGAAACAAGAAACATTTAACTCTCAGCAAAATAATACAAGTCACAGAATTATACGACAACTTTAAATTATGAACAGGGAGGAAGAAATGGATAGATGCTGTTGAAGCAAAAAATAACAGTTTAGAAAGACCCTCTTTATTTAAGAAAATATTTATTAGTGGATAGAGACAGAAATTGAGAGGGGAGAGGGTGATAAAAAGGAAGAGAGACAGAGAGACACCTATAGCTCTACTTCACCACTTGTGAAGCTTTCCCCTGCAGGTGGGACCAGGGGATTAAACCTGGTTCCTTGCACACTGTAGTGTGTGCACTTAACCAGGTGCACCACCACCTGGCCCCCTCAAAAAGACTCTCTAATGTATTTATATATAACACATTTATATATAAACTATGTATAATACTTTAATATATAACACACTTACATGCATAAAGTCCTCTGTGTCTTTTTAAAGTGTTAGATGCCATTTTCTTTCTGGGAATTTTTAAACTTTCCTACATTTTTTTTCCTTTGTCTTTCGCATCCTTCTTATCTCATATAATATCTTGAATTTCTTTAGTTCGGTGTTTATTTCTGAAATTATTTTGTCCTTCTTTTGTATTCCTTTACAGAGTACTGCCAGTATCATTTGTTATTTACCCCTCCAGATATCTGCTTTTATACTTCCTTTAGCATACATGTTTTTATTTGCCGTGTCTCTTTGTATGCAAGCTAAAATCCATTTTGCAATATTATGTATTATATTTCCTCTACTTTATGGAAACTTTTTTCTAGTTTACTTTCTTCACATGTTAGAAAATTGCTGCTATTTTTCTTATATACATTGTATCTTATCTGGGTTTTCAGTATTCATGTTTTGTACTATTTACATTTAATGAGATTTTTTTTTTCTGGGACAAACTTTTGTAAGAATTACCTGAGGGGCTTGGGGGTGGGGGGGACATTAGAGCATTTGATTTACCATGTGTGATAGATAGCCTGGGTTTGAGCCTTGGTGCTACAAGGGAACACTATAGAAGGCAACAGGGGAGCTCCATGAGTGGTGGAGCAGTGCTGTAGTATTTCTACTGTCCCTTCCTTGCATTTTTCCTTTTCTTTCTTTCTTTCTTTCTTTCTTTCTTTCTTTCTTTCTTTCTTTCTTTCTTTTTCTATCTTTTTTTTCTTTGTTTTCTTTCTTTCTTTCTTTCTTTCTTTCTTTCTTTCTTTCTTTCTTTCTTTTTTCACCAAAGCACCGCTCAACTCTGGCTGATTGTGGTGTTGGGGATTAAACCTGGAACTTCGGAGCCTCAGGCATGAGAGTCTCTTTGCATAACCATTATGCTATTTATATTCCATCTCCTTTCTTTTTCCCACATAATGTTAAATTAAAAAATAATAATAGGTCTATGAGACAACTCAATGTTATCCTGAATCCAAGAGCCATCATTTCATCCCCTAATTATTCCTTCTTTTCTTCCTTCCTTCCTTCCTGCCTTTCTTTCTTTCTTTCTTTCTTTCTCTCCTTCCTTTCTTTCTCTTTCTTTGTTTCTTTCTTTCATTCCCTTCCTTCTTTCTTTCTTTCCTTCTTTCTTTCTTTCTTGTTTCATGACTTTTCTTTGCTTACTTTTTTTTTTTTTCTTTTCATTGGAGTGGTTTTCAGCTCTGGTTTATAGTAATGCCTGGAATGGAACCTGAAACCATAGAGTCTCTGGAATGAAACTGTTTTGCATAATGATGGTACTACCTCCTAGTGTGTGTGTGTGTGTGTGTGTGTGTGTGTGTGTGTGTGTGTGTGTATTTAACAAAGTGTTTTGGAGGGGGAGAGTGAAAGTCAAGGATTTTCATTCATTAGTTTTTTTTGTGTTTAAAGACTGAACACTGTTATGGCTTTAGTTTATACCTATTACCAAGTGATCTGTATTTCTCTGAAAGATAATGAAGAAATGGTTTTGCTCAAATGTGTAACATAAACAATTGAAACACATGAACTTGTAAAAGAGAGAAAGAGGGAAAGATGGAAAAAGACAGGGAGGTTATGGTACACTAGCTTAAGTATATCACCATGTACAAGGCTCCCAGTTTGAGCTGCCTCTCCCAGTATGCAGGGAGGATGTTTCATAAGCAGTGAAGCAGTTCTGTGGGTGAATATCGTTTTCTCTATATATCCTCCTTTCCCTTTCAATTTCTTTTTGTCCTGCCCAATAAAAAAATAAATGTAGAAAGAAGAAAAATAATTAACATATGATCACCAAAAGCCATGGGTTCATAGCCTTTTATTTTGGTTGTCATTTGGTCTTTACCCCTCCAGAGTGGCTCTCTGAGACAGAAAAAATAAGACAGAGATAGAGAGACAGGACACACATGGGTAAGCACATACATGACCAAGCACAGTGACCCTGCACCTTCAGGAGGTCTGCATTACAAGCAGTGAAGCAGATCTGCAGATGTCTATCTTTCTCTCCCTCTCTTTATCTCCCTGTCCTCTCTCAATTTACCTCTGTCTTATCTAATAAAAATTAGAAAGAAAAAATAAGGGGGAAGGGATGGCCACAAGGAGCAGTGGATTCTTTTTCTTTCATTCTTTCTTTTTTCTTAATTAATAAGGATTTTTGTTTGTTTGTTTATTTTTATTTATAAAAAGGAAACACTGACAAGACCATAGGATATGAGGGGTACAAATCCACACAGTTCCCACCACCAGAACTCCACATTCCATCCCCTCCCGTGATAGCTTTCCAATCTTTAACCCTCTGGGAGTATGGACCCAAGATCATTGTGGGATGCAGAAGGTGGAAGGTCTGGCTTCTGTAATTGCTTCCCCACTGAACATGGGTGTTGACAGTTCAATCCATATTCCCAGCCTTCCTCTCTCTTTCCCTAGTGGGGTTGGGTGCTGGTCCCTGTTTGGGCACCAAATGCCAGACTAGCTTCGCGGGTGGGAGAGAGATGACCAGGGACTCATGGCTGAGCTGGGAATGCAGTTCAATCTTTATTGATGAGCGGGGATGCAATGCAATCAATCTAATCTCCATTCATTAGAAAATCATGTCCTTTATATATATTCTGATGTGGAAGTGTCAGGAAGAGGAAGTACATAGGATAGGGGGTGGGGAGAAGGATAAAAGCGCAGGAACCAGTGGGGATTAAATGGTGGAAAACAGGATATGGCTAGGAGAGGGGGAAGAGTGGGAAAAGAGCATGAACCAGTGGGGAATAAGCCAGTGTGGGTGTCAAACAAAACAATGATTATGTAAATAGACCAGTGTTATTTGCAATGCAAGCGAACCTAACATGATGATCAAAACAGAAGGGGAATTAGCAGCAGAATTAGAAGCAGACCAACAGTAGGGTTCTGGGGGAGTGGAGCTCTAGGACATATTGGTGGGGTTGTCTGTCCAGGGAAGTCTGGTTGGCATCATGGTAGCATCTGGAACCTGGTGGCTGAAAAGAGAGTTAGCATATAAATCCAAATAAATTGTTGACTAATCATGAACCTAAAGGCTGGAGTAGTGCAGATGAAGAGTTGGGGTCAGGGGGTAGTCTCCATTTTGTAGATAGCTAGTAGGCATATTTTAGTTATATTCCAAAGGGCCTGTGGCTATACTAGTTTTTTTGTTTGTTTTGTTTTGTTTTTCCCTGAGCCTGAAATCTGATATGCAGGTAGATCCAAGTTATTTTCTGTGGAGATAATGTCATGGCTGGACAAAGGACCAGAAAGTTGGATCAGGGAAGAGAGTAGCTCCCAAATATGGGAAAGGTGTATAAATATTGTTGACTGTAAACCCCATCGAATTGATCTGACCCAGGGCTCATATTCAGCTTAGGAGCCTATGTGGCCTCTGCATCCCTGTAAATCTGAGCTCACTTTCTGTAGTCATGAATAGAAACATTCCAAGCTGCCCCCATATCAGGACCCATCTTCCTCAGGTGGAGCATATAGTATGTTGTCCATCCTCTTTTTGGAGGATGGAACATTCTCTACAGTTGTTGATCCAAGTTGAGGGCAAGGGCCTATGTGGGTCCACAAAGGGGTCTGTTTTGTTGTTCCTGATAGAGATGAATGGCAACAATGAGAAGAGTGGTTTATTAGAGGTCTAGGCCATAATGTCTGTTTGGGAGTCTCAGGACTCCCTGAATAGGGCCCCAGCTGATGGGGTGGACTGATAGTGACTAAATAGTCATCCTTAAAATATGCCAGTCTCTTGCCTTATTCAGCTTTTCAGTCCTTACTTTGATAAGGATAGTTTGGGAGTGAGTGGGTAAAGTATAATAGAAAATAAGTGAGGAGGGTATCTAAGTATAAGTAGACACTATTTCATTAGAACCTTCATGTTGACTCACTGTAGACCATTGTGTATTTTTGCTTTCAGGTATATATTTTGCCCTAATTCATGGATACCTGTGAACATATGCTCTATATCATGGGACCTGGTCTGTATCTAGGTTTTATGACTTTGTTAGGAATCCTTGAATGGAATTAGAGAATCCTATAAAAGGAAAGGTCTCACCTGAGTAATGAGGCTGAAGTATTGACATTCCATGCTTGGCGTCTCTGGACACAGTCTGAAGTGAAGCATACCTAGGTTGTACTTGTTGCATTTATTAGGTTGGGATCAGCAGATGTGATATAATTTGGTATGAATTGAGAGAATCATGCAGGAAAGTGAGCCCCGCTCTAGAGGTCAAAGGACTGGGGAAATAAAAGCTCTATAGAAGAAGTGGGAGCTTCCTACTGTCTTAGTGTGTAAGAAGTCAGTAGATAGTTAATGCTATAATCACATTATTTGGCAATTGGGTTAACTCTGAAAAGTCCCTTTTTTTAGGATTTTCTGTATCATACACAACGTCACCATCATTTATGTCCTTTTACATTATTTGTATATAGCTGTACCACTGGTTGCTTCTGTTCTTCCTGGTCTAAGCTTTTAAGAGAGTCAACATATCAAAGACTCAGCCTATGGTCTGTGCATTAAAAAGTTTGAGACAGTCAATCAGTTTTTCCCCTCTCATATTAATTAAATAGTGATTTATATGACTAAAAATTAATAGTAGTGTACATAAACACAATTCCCACCACTAAAATACTGTCCCATTCAACCCCCCCCCCCCCCCATGCAGCCGAACATCCACCCTCACCCCCAACCCAGGGTTTTTCACTTCAGTGCCCTACTCCAAATTCAGTCAAATCCTGCTTGGAGTTTCCCTTTCTGTTATTCTTTCTCAACTTCTGTTGATGAGTGGGATCTTCCCATACTCATCTTTGTCTTTCTGACTTAGCTCACTTAACATAATTCCTTTTAGCTCCATCCAAGATGGGTCAAAGAAAGTAGGTTCATTGCTCTTACTATAGCTACATAGTATTCCACTGTGTATATATACCACAGCTTTCTCAGCCACTCATCTGTTGTTGGGCACCTAGGTTCCTTCCAGGTTTTATCTATTATAAATTGTGCTGCTCTGAACATAGGCGTAAACATATCTTTTTGTTTGGGTGTTACGGAGTCCTTGGAGAATATCCCTAGGAGAGGAATTACTGGGTCATATGGAAAGTCCATGTCTAGCCTTGTGGAAGTTCTCCAGACTGTTCTCCACAGAGGTTGGACCAATTTACATTCCCACCAGCAGTGCAGAAGGGTTCCTCTGTCCCCACAGCCTCTCCAGCATTTGTTGCTGCTGTCCTTTTTGATGTATGCCATTCTCACTGGGGTGAGGTGGTATCTCAATGTTGTCTTTATTTGCATTTCTCTGACATTGAGTGACCTGGAGCAATTTTTCATGTGTTTGTTAGCCTTTTGGATCTCTTCTGTAGTGGGTGTTCTATTCATATGTTCTGCCCATTTTTGGATGGGGTCATTTCCTTTTTTGGTGCTAAGTTTGCTGAGCTCTTTGTATAGTTTGGTTATTAGTCTTTTGCCTGATGTATGGCATGTGAAAATCTTCTTCCATTCTGTGAGGGGTCTCTGTGTTTGTGTGATAGTTTCTTTGGCTGTGCTGAAGCTTTTCAATTTGATGTAGTCCCATGGATTTGTTTCTTCTTTAGGAGCAGTGGATTCTTAATGCAAGCACCGAGCCCCAGTGATAACCCTGGTGGCAAAATAAATAAATAAATAAATAAATAAATAAATAAGGGAGGGGAGCAGTCAAACTGCCATTAATACTTAGTGAAAAATAAATAAATAAAAAAAAGAAAAAATACTTAGTGAAAACTATGGTGATTATCCTTTGAGGGGAGGGGGGCTGAGGGGGTTGGGAGGACACAGAACTTTAGTGATAGATGTAGTGTACAACTATACACCTGTAATCTTATAAACCATTATTAAATAACCAATAAAAATAAATTTAAAATAAAATGTCCAGAGGTGTTGATGATGGCCATTGTGCAGAGAAAATGGTCTTAACACATCCAGGGAACTTGCATCATTGCCAGGGAGTTGTTTAATGCCTTATGACATCTCACTGAAGGATTAGACTTAGTATTCTCTTTGTCTTAGTGAAGCTTTATTCTCATTCCTGGAGCCTTCTTGCAAATCTAGAAAATTACTTCTCAACCTCCTACACTTTCAAGTTGCAGCATCCTACCTCATCCCAGTTTATCTTGGCCAAATCCTCCGCTACTTCTTTATTAAGCTCATAGGCTGTTTGTTGATCTCAGTTTTTTCTTTTTTTAAATGTGACCTTAAAGTAGTTTTTGCTCCTGACTGAGAGCACATATTACAGTGAGGAAGGACCTAGGTCCAAGCCCCTAGACTCACCTGCAGGTATAAAATTTTTCAAGTGGTAAAAGCAGTGCTACGAACCTCTCTCTCTCTTCTCTATCTCCTCTCCCCTCATTCTCTCTCTCTCTCTCTCTCTCTCTCTCTCTCTCTCTCTCTCTATATATATATATATATATATATATATATATATATATCCGTATATCTATCTATCTATCTATCTATCTATCTATCCAATAAAATTTTAAAAATAAATGAAATAAGTGGACCGGGAGGTAGTGTAGTGGGTTAGGCACACATGACACAAAGCGTAAGGACTGGCATAAGGATCCTGGTTCGAGCCCCAGACTCCCCACCTACAGGGGGGTCGCTTCACAAGTGGTGAACAGGTATTCAGTTGTCTACCTTTCTCTCTCCCTCTCTGTTTTACCCTCCTCTCTCTATATTTCTCTGTCCTATCCAACAGCAACAATAACACCAATAATAATAATAACAAGGGCAACAAAAATGGAGGAAAAAAATAGTCTCCAGGAGCAGTGGATTCATAGTGCAGGCAACAAGCCCCAGTGATAACCCTGGAGACAAAATAAATTAATAAATTACTTTCATTGATAAGGATTTTTTAATTACCTTACTTTATATTCATAATGACTCTATAAATAAATGTCATTTTACTCCAAACTGAGGTACAAAGAGATTGATTGATTTGCCTACTATTATATAGATAGAACAAGTCAAGTTTTTAGAGACATTGTTTCTAATGTACATGGGGAGATGGAGATAAATGAGCAAAGCAGCTAAATTGACACTAGTGAAAATGTAGGTTTTTGAAAGGGTTTCTGTATTTTACTAGAAAGAGAGCTGTTAGAACACTGCTCCAGGATATGTAGTCCCAGGAATTGAGCCAGGAACCTCACATGTTTAGTCCTCTGTTATAACCAGTAGCAACCGTGCTGATTAGAAAAGTATAGACTCCTTAGATCTTCCCTGAACTTGTTTTTCAGTTGGTAGCTTCAGTGTAAAATTCTTCCAGTCTTTTCTTCTTCGTTATTTTCATGTACCCATCTTTTACTTAAAGAAGGTCAAATTATGTCATTCTTTGGCAAACGCCACAGTACTATAATTGTTTTAAAATGTATGATATAGTTAACGTCTCAAAATAGTTCAAAGTTTTGAAAAATGAATCATATTTCAAGCAGTCATCAACAGCAGACCAATTTGCCTGGCATTAAGTAGTATCCTAGATGCAGAATTTACTAAATGACTTCACTGTGTTCTATCATTTATTCTTGACAGCCTTTAAGAATCAAAAAAAGAACTGAACATTTTTTGAAGAGCACGCAATGCTAATAATTGTGGCAGTCATTTGTCGTATCCTATTATGTACTAGGCACACTATTAAGGTCTTTTATACACACTATCTTATTTGCCCTCCGTGGAAACTCCTTGAGCTAAGGATCAATAGCTCTGACTTTTCCCAAGAGGATGATAATGCTTAGAAAAGTTAAGTAATGTGTCCTGGAGCTCAGCTTCCCCAGAGACACACCTTACTAGGGAAAGAGAGAGGCAGACTGGAAGTATGGACCGACCAGTCAACGCCCATGTTCAGCGGGGAAGCAATTACAGAAGCCAGACCTTCTTCCTTCTGCAACCCTCAATGACCCTGGGTCCATGCTCCCAGAGGGCTAGAGAATGGGAAAGCTATCATGGGAGGGGGTGGGTTATGGAGATTGGGTGGTGGGAATTGTGTGGAGTTGTACCCCTCCTACCTTATGTTTTTGTTCATTAATCCTTTCTTAAATAAAAAATTAAAGAAAAAAAAGTTAAGTAATATTCCTGAACTTACAAAGCTAACTAGAACTGGAACAGAAGTGGCTATAATAAACATAAAAATAAGCATCGTGCATGCATGCACTCCTTCCTACCCACCCTCTGCCCTCCACTAGTGATGAAAACTGCTGAGCCAGTCTTTAACTAGTGACCAGATTTTCCTGATGGAACAGGCAGATGCCACAAGATCAAAAAACAGACAACCTTCAAACTATAATTCTAGCAGGACCATATTATATTTCAAGGGCTTAAGGAGAGATATTGCTTCTAAGAATGTAATGGGGCTAGTACAACCTTAGCTCATTGCAACTATTTTACATCATCCAATAATATGTGGAGCTACTTGTCAGCTCACACATAACTCAGTTACCATCGAGTACTACCTGGACTGCACATAAGGGGACCATGTCACAGGAGACAAACATTCACAGTAGACACATAGAAATATATTACATAATGTCAATCTAAGAAAATTTTAGACGAGTTCAGAAGTTTACCTAAAGCAATAACCTAAACTCCGATTCTATTTCCCATCACTTTTGTGAACTACTACTTTTTGCTCCTCTTCAATATTATCTGAAAATTCTGATTAAATAGCCACTTCTTGGTGGCTAGAAGATAATTCAACTAGTCAAGAGCACACTTTACCAGGCATGAAGACTCAAGTTTGAGCCCTGAACAGTGAATCAGAACCATAATATATTTTCTTTCTCTTTGCCACCATCTCCCTGTCTCTCAACAGGGAGAGAGAGAGAAAGAGAGAGAGAGAGAGAGAGAGAGAGATTGAGAGAGAGAGAACATTGGCAATAGTAGAATTGTTCAGGTGCAAAACCCAAAGAATACTGTGGCTGCAAAAAAAAAAAAACACTTTTTTTTTTTCTTTATTGCAGGGTTAATGGTGCAGTTGTTGACACATGAGTACAATTTCTCACCTACCTGTTATAAATGTCTACAAAACACCTCCAACTTAGACCCTTTTCTACCATCATGCACAAGGACAACCAAAACTCCTCAGTCCCTTCTGTCTCTCCTTACTCAGAGTCCTTTATTTTGGTGGTAGAGACAAGGTATGAACCTGAGCCATAGACATTGTGTGCATGTTTTCTGCAATTATCGCTCATGTTATATTTCTTTGCTATTCCAGTAAAATACCTTCTGTGCTCTTAGGCTATCAAAGAGAACCTCAGACATATTTTCTCTAGGAGACATGGTCCAGTGACATCTTCCTCTCCATCACTAGATGCACACATGTACACACACGTGCATGTACACACTCATAGACACACACACACACACACACAGACATACACACATGCACACACCACTTCAATATGTATTACCAAACTGCCATTAACACATATTACTTTGAGTTCTAAAAGAAGGTCAATTCCCTCCTAGTAAAAAGGAAAAAAAATAAAGAACTATTTCTTTCCTGCAAAATAAATGCAAATGTTTCCCTGAATGTCATTTATATTGTTTGAGGCTTGTGTGCCTCTAATGAAATAATTTATATCAGAAAAATGAGAGGAAAGAGCATAAGGTAACCCAAATCTTTTTTTGGCTAGAAGAGCTCTCATCAGTGAAAATGTTTTTTGCCAAAAAAGCCTTGGCAAGAAGCAGTTATATTTGCAAATTGTTCAGTGAAATTGCCTTTATTCAGTTGATTTCTTTTTGGTGTCCAGTGGGTTCCCTGCACAGGAATATGCTTCTTAGACAATGAAAAGCTGTACACCAAATTATGAGCCAGAGCTGAAAATAAAGTAACAGAATGTCACTCCTAATTTGTTTTTTGAGCTGTAGTTTCATGGTGAGGAGTATCAAAGGGGTGATCCATGGAAGTGTAAATGCTCACTTTGGGGAGAGGAAAGACTTGAAATGGATGTGGAATTGGATACCAAAGTACAAAAGCATGGCCAGACATAATGTTGCTTGCTCCAGAACAGGAAAGAGAGATCTGGTCTCCTGAGCCAGCTGGCTTCTGACCAATGAACACCCTATCATCACCATTCCCTGGCAGTGCTATTACCTCTGTAGTACTTGGATCCAGCTTTGCAACTGATCACTGCATCAGAGATCTAAAACAGGACTCCTCCCACAGGGCCAAACCTGGCTTTTCTGAGTTTATGCTCAAGGGCAGAGCCATTCTGTACTGGCTGCAACATGAAAAAAAAAACTTGACTTCTTAAAGGAAATTGAAAAAGAAAAATAGCTGAGAAGAGAAAATTATCTTTGCTGGGCAGAGAGGCTCAGAATCTCAGATTTGGCCCCAAACTAGGGGAAAGCATCACCTCCTACAAACATCTCTGTAAATACCTCTATATAATCTTTGTAGTAGGAGAGCCATTTGCCTTATTAGGTTGCACTGAGATGTATAACACATGCTAACATTTTCCTTCACTGGTGTGGAGAGCTGAAGCACTTCCATAATGATGTTCCTCAATGAAATGTAAAAGCGATCCACTTGGGGCTACATGATGGTTCACTTGGTAGAGGGGAAACATTATCATTCACAAGGAAGCAGACTCAAGCCTTTGGTCCCCATCTCCATAAGGAAAGCTTCATGAGCAGTAGATCAGTACTGTAGTTTTGGAGACTCCCTGATTTCTTGAACATTGTCAGATGCCTGAATTGTAATGCCTGTTATTGATTGAGGCTTTGGTAATTTCTATGTTAAACTATTTTCCTTATTACTAGAAACTACTTATAGAGCTAGAAGAATGTTGCTATCACCTATGTTCTTCTTTCTAGCTACTAACCTCCTATTCTCTGATGAGCACCTAGTGGAATTTTTAAGTTAATAAATGGCTTGGTCACCAAGACCTTGAAGTGAAAGGCCTAGCTGCATGCTGTGACAAACACCACAGACCATAGAATTTATGATGTAAATATAATGACGACCTACTATGTAGCCAAAAGATTACATGGCAATACCATGGTGGTTTTGCATTAGCTGTCATAATTTGTGTACTCCTGCAGAAAATGCTTTTGATGCTTCTTGTTCCATGCTGTGATGTAATGAAGACTTTTTGATAATAAATACTCTTAGACACACATACACTTAACACTAAGTCCACTACAGGAATGGGAGTGTGTTCTCCTCCCTGATTCAGCCAGCAAGAGTCTCTGAAGTTTTATCTCTCAGTCCTGAGACATTAAGGGGGCCCAGGATCCTGTCGTCTGGGATTCCTGATATCCAGAGCCCGAAATGTCAATACTATAGGTATCTTTCCTTTCTGTAACACCTTAATTCCCTCTTTCCCTCTCTATCTCTCATTTCTAATGAAGAAGGGAAGGAAGGGAAAAAAGGAAGGAAAGAAGGAAAGTTTTTTAAAAAGGCCATTGGAAACAGTGGAGCCATACATGCACTGAAACATGAAACTTTGGTGCTGTGATTTCTTTCTCTCTTACCCTCTCCTTCTCTCTAATTAGTTACTAGTCTGCTAGTTTTGATAATAAGTTATGTAACGATGATTCCCAAGGTTTTTATCTAGGACTTAGAGCTGGACAATTGTTAGAATGTTCAAGTGAGACCAAGACCTCGGTCAAAAAATTAAATTCAGTAGTCTTAGGATGTTTCTGAAATGAGCAATTTGCTGGACCATAAAGCTGGAATAAGAGATAAGAGTCAGTATCATTTTGAGACATAGAAGGCTAGTGATTTTTCTAAATATGGTGTAGGATAATAACCTAGCGACTTACACATGCACGATACCACTGCTAAGCAGCCTCTCATGGCTGTTTTTCTCATTCTTTTGTTTAAAAATTTTTTTTATTAGTGAGTTAATAATGATTAACAGGATTGTAAGATAACATGGTAAAATTCCACACAGTTCCTACCACCAGAGTTCTGTGTCCCATCCCCTCCATTGAAAGCATTTCTAGTCTATCCTTCTGCGTGAATAGACCAAAATTCTTTATGGGCTGTAGGAGGTTGGAGTTCTGGCTTTAGTAATTGCTTCTCTGTTGGACATGGATATTGGCAGGTTGTTCTATACCTCCAGTTTACTCGTGTCTTTCCCTAATGGGGTTGAACTCTGGAGAGGTGAGGTAATGGGACACATTGGTGAAGTTGTCTGCCTGTGGAGGTCAGGATGGTGTCTTGGTAGTATCTGTTTGAGCAAAGTAGAGTGAGAATAAAAATGGGGGGCTGGGGAAGAGAACAGACAGAAATATAGCACAGTATCCTTCCATTCATATAGATCTTATAATATCTGTGGTGCTGGGCCACTCAAACCCAGAGCTTTCCTCACAACATGTACACTCTACCAAGTGAACTGTCTATTCCAGTAGTGTTCAACTCAAAGTGAATAAACAACAGATCCAGGACAATTCCTGGCTTTCTGGACTCCAGTTAAGATTCCTCTCAGTCTCCAGCCTATCCAGTGTTCTTGAAATGTGAGCTTCAGAAGGACATGATTGTATAATGAAGGAAAACGAGCCAGAGTGTTGAAGCTCACAGAGCAAGTAAGATGAAACTGCTGGTGCTCTGAAGGTATTTCTGCAGGGAAAGAAGAAGCAAACTTCTTAACATGGAAGAGTTCACACAACTATTGCCCTGATTTCTTTTTCCCTTTCAAGTTTCTATTAAATTCTTTTTTTTCTTCTTTATTAGGGGATTAATGTTTTACAGTCAACAGTAAACACAGTAGCTTGCACATGCATAACATTTCCCAGTTTTCCACATAACAATACAACCCCCCACTAGTTCCTCTGCCATCATGTTCTAGGACCTGAACCCTCCCTCCGACCCCATGAAGTCTTTTACTTTGGTGCAATACACCAACTTCATTCCAAGTTCTGCTTAGTGTTTTCTCTTCTGATCTTGTTTTTCAACTTCTGCCCATGAGTGAGATCATCCCATATCATCCTTGTTTCTGACTTATATCACTTAACATGATTTCTTCAAGCACCATCCAGGATGGGCTGAAAATGGTGAAATCACCATTTTTAATACCTGAGTAGTATTTCATTGTGTATATATATATATCACAACTTGCTCAGCCACTCATCTGTTGCTGGACACCTGGGTTGCTTCCAGGTTTTGGCTATTACAAATTGTTATGCTATGAACATAGGTTTACACAAATCTTTTTGGATGGGTATGTTTGGTTCCTTAGGATATAAACCTAGGACAGGAATTGCAGGGTCATAGGATAGTTTCACTTCTAGCCCTCTGAGAGTTCTCCAGACTGCTCTCCACAGAGGTTGAACCAACTTACATTATCACCAGCAGTGCAGGAGGGTTCCTTTGTCTCCACAACCTCTCCAGCATTTGTTGCTGCTACTTTTTCTGATGTATGACCTTCTCACAGGAGTGAAGTGGTACCTCATTGTTGTCTTTATTTACATTTCTCTGACAATCAATGACTTGGAGCATTTTTTCATGTGTTTCTCAGCCTTTCAGATCTATTCTGTGGTGAATATTCTGTTGATGTCCTCTCTCCATTTTTGGATGGGATCATATGTTTTCTTGTTGTTGAGTTTGATGAGCTCTTTATATATTTTGGTTATTAGCCTCTTGTCTGATGTATGGCATGTAAAGATCTTCTCCCATTCTGTGAGAAGTCTGTTTGGGTATTTGTTTCATTTTGCTATGCAGAAGCATTTTTAAAGATGTAGTCTCATTTTTATTTTTGATTTAATCATCTTTGTAAGTTTCGTTTCATTAAAGATATCTTAAAATTTGTATGTAAAAGAGTTGTGCCAGGGAATAGGGTGTAGCACAGGGGGTTAAGCACACGTGGTGCAAAGTGCAAGAACTGGTGTAAGGATCCTGGTTCGAGCCCCGGCTCCCCACAGGTGGTGAAGCAGGTCTGCAGGTGTCTCCCTTTCTCTCCCCCTCTTTGTCTTCTCCTCCTCTCTCCATTTCTCTTTGTCCTATCCAACAACAGTGACAGCAATAACAACAATAACAATAAACAACAAGGGCAACAAAAGGGAAAATAAATAAATAAAGAGTTGTGCCAATATTTTCTTCTAAGTATTTGACAGTTTCTGGTCTAAGATCCAAGTCCTTGATCCACTTGGAATATACTTTTGTGCTTGGTGAAATATAATGGTTCAGTTTCATTCTTCTGTACTTCTGCACGTTTCATAAATTCTGTGTTTTAAAAACTATACTTACTTTATGAGAGAGAGAGAGAGAGAGAGAGAGAGAGAGAGATGGAGAAGGGTGGGAAAGAAAGAGAGAGAGAATAGAGCACCAGAGTATCTTATGTGATGCCTGAGATCCAATTCAGTGCTTCATGCAAGCAAAGCATGCACTCTACCTGCTAAGACCCCTATCTAGCAGCCAAAATTTAAATTACTATAAAAAAGCATGGCATGATTGTTTAAAAAATAATTTATTGTATACAAACATAGAATTATATAACAATAGAATACATTTCAAAATCCCAATTTCACCAAGAACAAATAAGCCTGATTCAGTTCCTAGGGGTATAGTCTTCCAGATGTTATCTATGCATACATGTGTTTTTTCTTTCTGAAATAAGGTTATACAACTTTTAATATTAGTCTGATGTATTTATTTACTTATTTTTGTTTTAGCCCACATTATATGTGGCTGGTCTTGCTAGTAAAATTCTTTGAATTTTATTTTATTTATTTATTTTTTATTATACTTTTTAATATTTTGGTTTTTTTAAATATATTTATTCCCTTTTATTGCCCTTGTTTTTTTATTGTTGTAGTTATTATTGTTGTTGTCGTCGTTGTTGGATAGGACAGAGAGAAATGGAGAGAGGAGGGGAAGACAGAGAGGAGGAGAGAAAGACAGACACCTGCAGACCTGCTTCACCGCCTGTGAAGCAACTCCCTTGCAGGTGGAGAGCTGGGGTTCAAACCGGGATCCTTATGCCGGTACTTGTGCTTTGTGCCACCTGCGCTTAACCCGCTGCGCTACAGCCGGACTCCCAAATTCTTTGAATTTTAATGTGACGATTTGAGGGCAAGAAATTTTTTTCTTCACACTCCCATCCCTAAATATCCCAGTCTCCCTCAACACCAGGAATTCTATCAGAGCCACTGCATGTGTATTGCTGTATGGATTAGTACGCATATGCTTGCAGAATAGGATGATATGAGGCCTTAATCAGTAATTGAAATCTCAGCCAGGCAAGCTGATTGGATCTTACTCAACAAGTAGTCAGAAAGATTTCTAGCAGGAAGGAAAAAGGATTGAACAAGGGTATGTGTGGGGGGTGGGGTGGGAGTCATGACTTGTAAGTCTCTGAAGAATGTGAGGGTAAGGCTGCAAACACTGTTCCTCAGAAGTAATCAGGACAAAGTGAATGAGCTACAGGGAACACCTGAATTAAGAAACTCAACAACAGAATGGGAAACATAGAGAAAGCAGAAGACTTGCCCTGCCAAGTGGTACCTACAAGGACATGCACATCCTCAGTATTAATCCTATAAAGATAGCATTATGGGGGCCAGGCAGTAGCGCAGCGGGTTAAGGGCAAGAACCTGTGTTAGCATCCCAGTTCGAGCCCCTTGCTCCCCACCTGCAGGGGTGGGGGTCCCTTCATAACCAGTGAAGCAGGTCTGAAGGTGTCTATCTTTCTCTCCCCCTCTCTGTCTTCCCTTCCTCTCTCCATTTGTCTCTGTCCTATCCAATAACAATGAAATCAATAACAATAATAATAATAACCACAACAATGATAAAACAGCCAGGGCAACAAAAGGGAAAAAAATAGCCTCCAGGAGCAGTGGATTCGTGGTGCAGGTACTGAACCCAGCAATAACCCTGGAGGCAAAAAAAATTTACTGGTTTTGTGATGTTTGTTTTATTATTTATTTGTTTATAAGAGGTGGATACAGAGAGACACTGAGAAAAAGAATAGCACTGCTCTGCTCTGGCTTACAGTATGGTGCTGGGGATTGAAACCTGGGACCTCAGAGCCTCAGGCACAAAAGTCTTTTTATATAACCATCATTGCTGTCTGTCTGCCTCCCTCCTTCCTTTCTTATTTTATTTCTTTTTTCCTTCCTTCCTTCCTTCCTTCCTTCCTTCCCTATTTCCTTCCTTCCTTCCCTCCTTCCTTCCTTCCTTCCTTATTTCCTTCCTTCCTTCCCTCCTTCCTTCCTTCCTTATTTCCTTCCTTCCTTCCCTCCTTCCTTCCTTCCTTCCTTCCTTCCTTCCTTCCTGCCTTCCTGCCTTCCTGCCTTCCTGCCTTCCTGTCTTCCTGGTTCTCTTTCTCCTATAACACTACTGATTTGCCTGTATTTTGGGGAAGACTGTCATGTGCTAGGCACTTCCCTGTGTGCTGGCTTGTAATGATGAACACAACAGATATTGTCTTGCCACCATGAAGTTGATAACCCAGTGGTAGAGTCAGACTTTTGACACAGAGTTAATTAGATAATTGGATAATTAAATCTCATTATAAGTGCTAAGTGAAAAGGAGGAAAATAGCTGTTCCATAAAAGAGAATAACAGAGCAGAACTTAAATTAGACTGCAGGCTTCAGGATGACCTATCCACACTGATAGTTAAAGAAAATCTAAAAAGGGGAAAGAGAAGACTGCATAATGGTTTTGCAAACAGACTCTCATGCCTGAGGCACCCAGGTCCCAGCTTCAATCCCCAGTATCACCATAAAGCAGGGCTGAGCAGTGCTCTTGTAAAAGGAAGAAAGGAAGAAAGAAAGAAAGAAAGAAAGAAAGAAAGAAAGAAAAGAAAGGAAGGAAAGGAAGGAAGGAAGGAAGGAAAGAAGGAAAGAAGAAAGAAAGAAAGAAAGAAAGAAAGAAAGAAAGAAAGAAAGAAAGAAAGAAAGAGAGAGAGAGAGAGAAAGAAAGGGAAGGAAGGAAGGAAGGAAGGAAGGAAGGAAGGAAGGAAGGAAGGAAGGAAGGAAGGAAGAGTCTGAAGAGAATAGGAATCAGGCAGTCAAGGATTCAAGGAAGTAGTCCTCCAATGTGGAAGAACAGCATGATCAAAGACCTGGAGAATGGACAGAAACAAGACTGTTGGAAAATCAGGAAGTCTGGACCCTGTGGCTGGATTGTTTCAGTAGTTGAAGGCCCTCTCTGATCTCTTAGGGATATTTGAAGTTTGATATCGTACTTGAACTTGGATATTATACTTACTTTGCCATGTGCACAGCATTGAAGAGGGTTTTGGTGCTGTGGTGTCTTTCTGTGCCTTTATCTCTTTTAATTTGAAAATGTTGGCCTGGAGCTATAATGGTTCAGTGACAACAACAAAAAAGTAATGTTAGAATTTTCCCAAAGACAATTTTAGGAGAGAACTTTTTATATTGCTCCCACAATGTCTCATTGCTTTCCTAGCATGCATTCACACTGATTTGCAGATAAGTTAAGTGGATCTCAGGCTGACAGATACTCATTTCTATAAACATTCCCCTTTATTGTACAAATCAGATCTCGTGGACACATCAAATAGATCCACTTTTTCAGTATTTATCTTTGTAGGTGATATTTTTAAAAATATTTATTATTTATTCCCTTTTGTTGCCCTTGTAATTTTATTGTTGTAGTTATGATTGATGTTGTTGTTGTTGCATAGGACAGTGAGAAATGGAGAGAGGAAGGAAAGACAGAGAGGGGGAGAGAAAGACAGACACCTGCAGACCTGCTTCACCACTTGTGAAGTGACTCTCCTGCAGGTGGGGAGCCAGGGGCTCAAACCAGGATCTTTATGCTGGTCCTTGCACTTTGTGCCACCTACATTTAACCCACTGCACTACCATCGACTCCCTGTAGGTGATATTTACCTAGACTAAATTATCATACAAAATCTACACATTATAGAAAATAGGGAGACTATAGATGAGCAGAAACAAACATCTCAAACCTCTCTGAAACAGAAAATATTTTACAGTGTAATTTATTATTATTGTTGTTGTTGTTGGTACCAGGTTTGTCACTGGGGCTTTCCTTCACTCTCAGTGGACTCCTTTTATTCATTTATTTTTATTTTTAAATAGAAGGTAAGAGACAGAGGGAGATAAAGAAATAGAGAGAAGCAAATAAAGGAAAGACAACACAGCACCGATACCTTTCTTGTGAAGTTTACCCCATGCAGGTATTCCTATGCAGCAATTGAGGTTTGAATCTTCACACATGGTAAAGTGTGCACATTACTGGAGGAGCTATCTCTCTCAACCTGTCTTCATTTAATTTTTTAATGGATTTATGTCCATAAATTAAAATGTAGGTGAGTTTGGGATTAGAAACTATTTTAAATATAAATAAAACTGTTATAAAAACTGATAATATTGGGGCTGGATGGTGGCACACCTGGTTGAGTGCACATGTTACAATGCACAAGGACCAGGGTTCGAGCCTCCAGACCCCACCTGCAAGGGGAAAGTTGCACAAGTAGTGTAGCAGTGCAGCAGGTGACTCTCTGTCTCTCTCCCTTTCTATATTCTCCTTTCTCTCTCATCCTTTGGCTGTCTCTATCAAATAAATAAAAATAATAAAAAGTAAAAAATTGATATATTAGTTTTCTAATCTCTAGGTGTCATTTAATGTATTACAATACTATATATGTTACTTTTAAGATTTAATTATTACCCTGAACTTTATTATATAGATATTTTAGGTATATATTACATAGATACTTCCATATTATTATTTTGCATTTCAAATATCATTTTAATTACTTCATATGTTTTCATTGAGGAGCTGTACTAAGGGCTATGTAATCACTCCCTATTGCTGAGGACTTGAGTAGTTTCTAGGTTTACACATTTACAAATAATTCTATGATGAGAAGAGAGGACAAACAGAAAATGAAATTAGTAGCAAGGAAACAATAAACATATATAAATTATAGAAGGAGGTTTTCACATTAATTTCCAAGTAGGTTTTACAATCTTGTTAAACAGTGACTCAAGACTTACTATTAAGTGCAAGATATTATTTTCACAGTAGGTCTTACTTTCAAAAGGTTAAAATGATTTAAATTTCCTTGACAATGCTTGACTATTAATTAAACTTTTCTGTTCATACACTCATTGACTATTAACTCTCATTATAAATCATCTTTTCATGACCTCTGACCATACATGTATAATGGTCCAATGACTTTATAGAACTTCTGGTTTAAAATCTCTATATGCTGAAATTAACAACCCTTTGTTTACTATATATATTGAAAAATTAGTCTATATTTTGCTTTTATTTTTAATGAACTTTATCTTTCATAATAGTTTTTAATTTACAGAAAATTTAAGAAGAATATGCAGAGTTTCCATATATCCTAAAATAGATTCTAATCACAATTCTATTATATGTAGGGTAGGAGGGAAATAATTTCTAAACAATTTTCTAAAACCAGCTTGTTGTCCCACAGTTCAGCTCACTTCTGACACTCTCTATTCAGAAACATTAGATGCCATAGATTAAAGTTTCAGTCTCAAGAATGCCCTCCTTACCACCAGCACAAATTCAAAGAAGAATCACAAACTCAAGTTGTATCTGTTCTTCTAAACAACCAGCTAATAATAGGAGCTTTATCCAAGAATCTCCTTCTTGGATTGGACTGATTTGCTAGAGTGTCTCACAGAAGTCAAATAATTTTTTTTTTACTAAATTGTGGCTTTATTACAAAAGAATATAGTTCTATAACAGCCAGATAGAAGAGATAGACAATGGAAAGTATGGGTAAGGGATGTGTAGCTTCCATGCCGTCTCTAATCTCACAATTTTCTGTATATTAGCCAACCATTTTCTGAACCTTGTCCTTTTGAGAATTTTATTAATACTTCATTCCACAGGTATGATAAATTAACTCATAGATTATTGGTGATTGATAGAGCCACCAGCTCTTCCCATCCCAAGAAATCCTAATGGAAGGGGATGGAATTAAAAGTACCACCTTCCCACACCTATAGACATCTAACTTTTGATAAGAGGGCAGAAGCTATTAAATGGGAGAAGGAGGGTCTCTTCAATAAATGGTGCTAGGAAAATCGGGGTGAAAATTGCAGAAGAATGAAACTGAACCACTGTATCTCACCACAAACAAAAGTCAACTCCAAATGGATGTTAGACGCAAAGCTCTCAAATAGTTAAGAGGAAAATATTGGTGGAACACTTTCGCAAGGGCATCTTTGATGATATAGACCTAATTTGCAAGGAAGACTAAAACAAAAATAAACCAATGAGACTACATCAATTTGAAAAGTTTCTGCACAGAAAAAAAAAAAAAATCACCCAAACAGACTTCCCACACATTGAGAGAAGATTTTTACATGCCATATGTTAGACCAGAGGCTAATAACCAAAATATATAAAAGTCGGGAGAAAATATGAACAGACTATTCACTATAGAAGCGATACAAAGGAGTTGGGTGGTAGTGCAGCAGTGGTGCAAAGTGCAAGGACCAGCATAAGGATCCCAGTTCCAGCCCCCAGCTCCCCACCTGCAGGGGAGCTGCTTCACAAGCAGTGAAGCAGGTCTGCAGGTGTCTATCTTTCTCTCCCCCTCTCTGTCTTCCCATTCTCTCTCCTTTTCTCTCTGTCCTATTCAACAAAATCACCAATAATAATAATAACTACAACAATGAAACAACAAGGACCACAAAAGGGAAAATAAATAAATATTAAATAATAATAATAATAAAATATTAAAAAAGAAGCAATACAAAAGGCCAAAAAACATATAAAAGTGCTCTAAGTCACTGATTGCCAGAGAAATGCAAATAAAGACAACAGTGTGATACCTCATCCCTGTGAGAATGTCATACATTAGAAAAGGTAGCAGCAACAAATGCTGGTGAAGTTGTGAAGACAAAGGAACCCTCCTGCACTGCTGATGAGAATGTTATTGGTCCATCCTCTATGGAGAACACTCTGGAAAATGCTACAAGCTTAGAAATGGACCTTCCTTATGACCCAGTAATTCCTCTCCTAGGAATATATCCTAAGGACAAGCATACCCATCCAAAAAGATATGTGTACACCATGTTCATAGCAGCATAGTTCATAATAGCCAAAACCAGGAAAAAACCCAGGTGCCCAAAAACAGATGAATGGCTGTGAAAGTTTATATATATTATTCTGCTATTAAGAATAATGAACCTACCTTCTCTGACCCATCTTGGATGGAGCTAGAAAAGATTATGTATTTTTCTTTCTTTTTTTTTTTTCAGGATCTGAACCCTCCCCCCACCTACCCCAGAGTCTTTTACTTTGGTGCAATACACCATTTTAAAAAAATATATCTTTATGTGTTTAATTTATTATCAGATAGAGACAGAGAGAAATTGAGATGGGAGGGGAAAATAGAGGGGAGGAAAGACTGACACCTACAGGCCTGCTTCACCACTCATGAAGCTTTCCCCCTGCAGGTGGGGACCAGGGACTTGAACTTGGGTCTTGTGCACTGTAATGTTTCACTTAAACAGGTGTGCCACTGCCTGCCCCCACCTCCTTTTTTTTCTAACCCAGGGCACTGCTCAGCTCTGCTTATGGTGGTCCTGAGGATTAAACCTGGGGCATTTGGTGTCTCAAGCATGAAAGTCTTCTTACGTATCCATTATGTTATCTCCTCAGCCCTGGTCTTTGTTCTCTTGGTTTTTTTTTTTTTTTTTTTTTTTTAAGATTTGTTCTGTTTATTTCACTAAGGAGAGAGATCATTTTGCTACTCAGGAACTTATAGGGGATCAAACCTAGGACTTTAAGCAGGTACCTTCTGCATTCTAGGCTTCTTGATCTTTCTAAGCCTAGTTTTTTACTTGTAAGAAAGAGATTATGACCGCCTCTCCAGGCAGAGATATATTTATTATTGGTCCCAAAGTGGTAGGCACAATGCAAATATTTAATAAGTGGTCAATGCCATTGTCATAGTGATAGACCATTGAATGCCTTGGCACCTATCAAGAAGGGACAGAAGCTATATTTACATCTACAAGTAGGTTTGAATCAACAGCAAAAACATATAAAATAACATTTTAATCCAACAGCTTGTTGTGGGGGGAGAAAAAAAACCAGGTATTTAATTAACAGTTGTGTTTTTTGTATTTTCCAAACAGTGTTTTGGTAATAAAACTCATACTTGGACTAAGGAAAAGATATGTTAAGTGAGATAAGTCAGAAAGAGAAAGACAAGTATGGGACAATCCCACTCATTAACAGAAGTTGAGAAAGAACAGGAAGGGGAACGCAAAGTAGAATTTGACAGAGTTGGGTGTATTGCACCAACGTAAAAAACCCTGGGAGGAGGAAAGGACAGATTTTCAGCTCCACTGTAGGGAGTGGAGGTAGGGACACAGACCTTTGGTGGTGGGAATGGTGTTAATATATACTCCTATTAATTTATAGTCTTAAAATCACTATTTAATCAGTATGAGAGGGGGAAATAGATTTAATGTCTCAAGCGTTTTAATGCATAGACTTCAATTCTAAGTATATATTCCTTTAATCTAAGCACTTAATATTTCAAATTAGTAAATTTATTAGATTCCAACACTGGGCTTAAGTTGTTAATGCATTCCTAATAATAACATTTTTTTGAAATATTAAATCACCTACAACCATAGACCAGGGAGACCAGAAGCAACTGGTCCTATCAGTATATAAGATACAGCTATTTGTAAATAGCATTAAATGACATAAATCATGGTAAGGTCACACATGGAGCCTCCGAGGCTTTGCTCATTTTCCTGCATGCCTCTTTTGATCTATAGTATTTGATACTACATCTGCTAATCTCAACCAAATCAATGCAACCGGTACCAAGTCAACATGTTTCACTTTGAAGTATGTCCAGAAACACCTGGCATGGAATGTCAGCCTTCAAGCTCCAGTACTTGGGTGAGACCTTTCCTAGCTCATAGGAATCTTTAGTTCCATTTCAGATGCCACACCTCCTAACAAAGTTATAGAACCTAGATATAAACCAGAGCCCATAAGATAGGGCACATGTGCACATGTATTCATAAGTCAGGTGAAAATATATACCTTAAAGTGAAAGTGTGTATAGTCTACAGTGACCCAGTAAGTGCAGCAAGCAAGTTGAAAAACCTAAAGAGGAGATCATAGTAAATAGTCATATATTCTCTGTTTAGACCTAGATACCCTCCTCACCTACTTCCTTTTTCACTTCCCTTAATCACTCTATTCCTAACCCTGTTAGATAAAGTAAGGACTACAAAAAGCTGAATTAGAGCACACTTTAATGATGGCCATTTTGGTTACTACCAGGCCACCCCATCACTCGGGTCCCTAATCAGGGAATCCTGGGATTCCCACACAGATATGATGGACTTTGACCTCTGAGAGATCCTTCTCTCCACCATCACTGGTCATCTTCATCAGGAACATCATAAATCCTCTTGTGGGCCTCTACAAGGCTTTACCCTCAATGTAGAATAACAATGGTAGAAATTACCCCACTCTCTGAAGGGAGGCTTGGTTAACATACTTTGCCACTCAAGGAAGACTGGTCCTAAATAAGTGCAGCTTCCTAGCTATGACCATGGGATATAAGCACAGACTTACAGGGACATAGAGGTTACACAGGTTCCTAGCTAAATATTAATAGGCATGGGCCCTGGGACAAATCAATGGAGTTTACAATTAACAGTATTTATATACTTTTCCCATATTCAGGAGCCACTCTTTGCCCTGATCCAGCTTTCTGGTCCTATTCCCAATTCTGACATAATCCTCTTAGATAATACTTTTAGCCCAGTTAGCTGTGTGCCCTAGACAAAAAATCAATAAAGACACAGGCTCATCAGAATATAGCTAAAATAGACTTTCTAGGTTCTTCCAACATGAAGATCCCAAATCTTATCAGCTATATTCTTTTTTAAATTTTTTTATTTTTCCTTTTGTTGCCCTTGTTGTTTTTCATTATTTTTGTAGTTATTGTTGTTGGTGGTGATGTTGCCATTGTTACATAGGACAGTGAGAAATGGAGAGGAGGGGTAGACAGAGAAGGGGGAGAGAAAGATAAGACACCTGCAGACCTATTTCACTGCCTGTGAAGCCGACTCCCCTGCAGGTGGGGAGCCGGAGGCTCGAACTGGAATCTTTACGCCAGTCCTTCCTCTTTAGGCCACATGCACTTAACCTGCTGCGCTACAGCCCGACTCCCTATATTCTTACCTTTAGATTCTGATTCCTAAGCAGTTTGTTCTGCCTTATATTTTAATGTTTTTCAGCCACCAAGTTGCAAATGCTACCATGATGCCAACATTACTTTTCTGGGCAGATGACCTCACCAATGTGTCCTGGATTCCCACCTCCCCAGAGCCCTACCACACTAGGGAAAGATAGAAACAGGTTAGGAGTCTGGATTGACCTGTCAGTGCTCAAGTCTAGTAGAGAAGCAATTACAGAAGTCAGACCTTCCACCTTCTGTGCCCCATAAAGACTTTTGGTCCATACTTCCAGAGGGATAAAGAATAGGGAAAGTTCCAATAGAGGGGAGAGGATATCGAAGTCTGGTGGTAGGAATTGGACTGCTCTTATACCACAGTCTTATCAGTCATTATTAAATCACTAATAAAAGAAAAAAGAAAAAAAATACCATCCTTCTATTCATGGTATTCTTCTGGCAACTCCCCTGCCCATCTTTACTTGCTTTTCAGAATTTACATTATTAACAAGTTGTGTTGGAAAGAGACTTGTTCTGAAATCACTTTTTAATTGTTTATTTTCATTTATTAGTGATTTAATAATGATTAAAAGTATTGTAAGATAACAGGGGTACAATTCCATATAGTTCCCACTACCAGAGTTCTTTATCTAATCCCCTCCATTGGAAACTTCCCTAATGTTTACCCATCTTGAGTATGGACCACATTATTTTTGGGATGCAGAAGATGAGATGTCTGGTTTCTGTAATTGTTTCTCCACTGGATATGGACATTGGCAGATCACTCCACTCCCTCAGTCTGTTCTATCTTTCCCTAGTGATGTAGGGCTCTGGAGAGGGAGGTTCCATGAAGCATTGGTAAGGTTATCCGTCAAAGGAAGTCAGGATGGAATCATAGTAACACCTGGAACTTGGTGACTGAAATGCAGCAAGATAGAAAGCTGGACAAATTGTTTAAAAAACAGGAATCATAAAGTAAGAATAGTGCAGATGAAAGTAGGGACCTGGGAGTCAGGTGGTAGCGCAGCAAGTTAAGTGCAGGTGGCGCAAAGCACAAGGACCTGCATACAGATCCCGGTTTGAGCCCCCGGCTACCCACCTGCAGGGGGTTGCCTCACAGGCGGTGAAGCAGGTCTGCAGGTGTCTATCTTTCTCTCTCCCCTCTGTCTTCTCCTCCTCTCTCCATTTCTCTCTGTCCTATCCAACAAGAATGACATCAATAACAACAATAATAATTACTACAACAATAAAACAACAAGGACAACAAAAGGTAATAAATAAATAAATAAATAAATAAATAAATAAATAAATGAAAATAGGGACCTTAGGGTAGAAGGAAGCTAGGAAGTCTATTTTAGGAATGTTCCTATGAGCTTATATCTTTAAAGTCTTTGGTTGATTTTGATAGCTAACGTAGGGTGGGCTAGAAATATTGTCTGGGAAGATGGTGTCAGAGTTGAGAGTGGAAGTAGAAAGCAGGCTTAGGGCTGAGAGTTGCTGAGAAACTTGAAGAAGATATATAAAGGCAATTAACTGTTTACCACATTGATATAACCCCGGGGCCCATATCTATCCATATTTATCACAGGAGTGCAGCCTTCAGGTCCCTGTTAGACTGAACTCTAAGTTTCATAGTCACAACTGGCAATATTCTAGGCTGCACTCACTTCAGAACCAGTCTTTCTCAAGTGGCAAGGTAGGATGACCCACATGAAGAGTGGAACACTCCCTGATATTTCAAGATTGTAGTGAGGGCACAGTCCTAAAGAAGCCTACAAAAGGACTTATGATGATGAACCCAATGGATGTGACCAGTGATGATAGAGAAATGATCTATTAGAGGTCTAGGACCATACTATATGTGAGGAACTATGACCCTGGTAGATGGAATGGCCGAATAGAGGCCAAAAAGGCCATCATTAAGTGAGTCCGTCTCTTGCCCTTATCTAGCTTTTGTAGTCTTTTTTTTATTCTTTTATTTATAAAAAGGGAACACTGACAGAACCATAGGATAAGTGGGGTACAACTCCACACAGTTCCCACTACCAGAACTCTGTATCCCATCCCATCCCATGATAGCTTTCCTATTCTTTAACCCTCTGGGAGTATGGACCCAGGGTCATATGGGGCACAGAAGATGGGAGATCTAGCTTCTGTAATTGCTTCCACACTGAATATGAGCATTGACAGGTAAATCCATACTCCCAGGCTTGTCTCTCTCTTTCCCTAGTGGGGTGGAGCTCTGGGGAATTCGGGCACCAGGACACACTGGTGGGATTGTCTGTGCAGGGAAGTCCAGTTGACATCATGGTAACATCTGGAACCAGGTGGCTGAAAGGGAGTTAACATATAAAGCCAAACAAATTGTTGACTAACCATGAACCTAAAGGCTGGAATAGTGCAGATGAAGAGTTGGGGGGGAGGGCTTCTCCATTTTGTAAATAGCTAGTAGGCATATTTTAGTTATATTCCAAAGGGCCTGTGGCTATACTTGTTTTTTTTGTTTGTTTGTTTGTTTTTGTTTTTTCCCCTGTGCCTGAAACCTGATATGTAGGTAGATCCAAGTTATTGTCTAGGGAGATGATGTCATGGTTGGTCAAAGGACCAGAAAGCTGGATCAGGGAAGAGAGTAGCTCCCAAATATGAGAAAGGGGTATAAATATTGTTGACTGTAAACCCCATTGATTTGATTTGGTCTGGGGCCCATATTCAACTTAGGAGACTATGTGACCTCTGCATCCCTGTAAATCTGAGCTCCCATTCTGTGGTCATGAGTAGGAATGTTCCAAGCTGCCCCCATATCAGGACCCATCTTCCTCAGGTGGAGCATTTAATATGTTGTCCATCCTTCTTTCAGGGGATGGAACATTCTCTACCATTGTTGATCCAAGTTAAGGGCAAGGACCTAGTTGGGGGTCCACAAAGGGGTCTGTTTTGTTGTTCCTGATAGAGATGAATGACAACAATGGGAAGAGGGATTTGTTAGAGGTCTAGGCCCATAATGTCTGTTTGGGAGTCTCAGGAGTCCCCGAATAGGGCTCCAGCTGATAGGGTGGACTGATAGTGACTAAATAGTCATCCTTAAAGTATGCCAGTCTCTTGCCCTTATTCAGCTTTTCAGTCCTTACTTTGATAAGGATAGTTTGGGAGTGAGTGGGGGAAGTATAATAGGAAATAGGTGAGGAGGGTATCTAAGTATAAGTAGACACTATTTCATTAGAAACTTCATGTTGACTCACTGCAGACTATTGTGTACTTTTGCTTTCAGGTGTATATTTTACCCTAATTTATAGATACAAGTGAACATATGCCCTATATCATGGGACCTGGTCTATATCTAGGTTTTGGGACTTTGTTAGGAAGTGAACCACCTGAAATGAAATTAGAAAATCCTATACAAGGGAAGGTCTCACCCAAGTAATGAGGGTGAAGGGTTGACATTCCAAGCCTTACATCTCTGGACACAGTCTGAAGTGAAGCATGCTGATGTACTACTCGTTGTGTTGATTAGGTTGGGGTCAATGGATTATTATCTGATGAATGTCGACTTTTTCCCAGTTGTTAAAGGGTTGAGTGTCATTTGTTGTATCCAAACCAATATTAGGCATATGGGATCTGGCTTCAAGTTAGGGAAGAAATCACTTTGAAACCAGGACTACCTGTGAAATAGTCTGACAAAATATGCTTTCAATAACTTTTTAAAAAATTTTTATTCATTTATTTTCCCTTTTGTTTCCCTTGTTGTCTTTTTATTGTTGTTGTAGTTATTGTTGTTATTGATGTCATTGTTGTTAGATAGGACAGAGAGAAATGGAGTTAGGAGAAGACAGAGAGGGGGAGAGAAAGATAGACACCTGCAGACCTGCTTCACCACCTTTGAGGCAACCCCCTGCAGGTGGGGAACCAGGGGCTTGAACTGAGATCCTTAGGCTGGTCCTTGTGCTTTGAGCCATGTGCACTTAACCTGCTGTGCTAGTGCCTGACTCCCACTTTCAATAACTTTTACGTCTTAGTTAGTTCTAAGACTTCCTAAGTCAGGAACTATGGAGAAGTATTATATTTACAAATGAAAAAAAATGTTGGTCATCTGAAAGACTACATAAATATTTCTTATAAATAATAGTACTGTAATCCTTCATCTATGGTTCCTTATTACTAATTTCTATGTGAGAATGATATATTTTTGTTTTGTTTTTTTGTCTTTTTCACCATGGTTATTACTGGGGAGTTCAGTGCCTGCATAATGAATCCACTGTTCTGAGTGACTTTTTTTTTTTTGCAGGAAATAGTGAAATTGAGAGGAGAGGGAGAGAGATAAGGAGAGAAAAGAGAGAATTTGCAGACCTACTTTACCTGTCCTGAATCTTTCCTTCTGCAGAGGGGAACAGAGGGCTTGAACCTGGGTCCTTGTACATGTGTGCTCAACTGAGTGGGCCACACCTGCCCTCTGGGTATGATACTATTGTTATAAATGATGAGTCAGTGCTGATATGTTTTTATTAGCTGATGTCCTTAATTTATTCATAGTGTCTTAGTTTTTAACCTACGGTTTTTCTTTCATCATTCCATCTAGGATACCATATCATTTTAGTCATGATTTCATTTTTTAAAATATTTAATTTATTTTCTATTAATGAAAGATATACAGTCCTATCCAACAATGATGACATCAATAACTACAACAATAAAACAACAAGGGCAACAAAATGGAATAGATAAATAAAATAAAATATTTTTTAAAATGTTACTATCCTGAAGTCATCACACAACCCATGCTTCTAGAATAGGAATTGTGCTTTATCCATCTCCATGAGGGTGGTTTATCTTTATGTTGGGTTATCAGAAAAGTCTTGATGCACTTTTTCTTTTTTTTTCTATGCAAAAATACATCATGATTTTTCCAACAACCTAGTAAGTTATTTGGATTTTTTTTATTTTGGCAGGGAAGATTTATCTCTTCCTTCTTGTCTATATTTTTAGGTACTTAATCTTTCCTCTATGTTAGTCTCTGCTAAGGGGGATTTAATTTATACTTTGGGTTATAACCTAATACTATTTTTTTATTTTGCTGTAAAAATCAGCTTTCATTATTGGGAATCTTTCCTTTAGCACTTGTGTCTTTTTTACATATTCCCATCATTGTGTATTTTCTTGCTTTTAAACTTTGCATATCTGTCTCTGTACATGTCTTTGAATGCAATAGTGTATGTGAAAATTTTGTGTGGAGTGTGTTTATTTTAATCTTACTAATGTTGACAGCTTAGACAAAGAAAGCATACAAGGAAGGTTTAAACAATAAGACAATGGCTTTATTTGATGAGGTAAATAAAGAATCTTTCCTTGGAATCAAACAAACCTAGGCTTCAAAATTACTGTGAGATATCATTACACTAATGCCCTTCATGTTTTAATGTTTCCTAAAAACCTGTGCCTTGTGAAAATCACTTCCCATCACAGATTAATGCTAGACTTGACAATGTGAATTTCTTTGGCTAATGGAGTGTAAACTAACTTGACATGAGAAAGGGTTGATAAGTATTTGCACACAAGCTTACACTTTTAGAATTCTGTCATCATTAAGACACTAGAGCTTTCCTGCTAGAAAAGGACATATGGAATTGACCAATACTCCATATGACAGCCCCATCTGGGGCATGTAAATGTAACCACCTTGCAACAAGTAGCCTCACATAGGCCACCTGATAATTGTGTATGCAAAAATGACATGAGAAGAATTATCAAAATATCTGCTTTGCTAAGCTCAGCCCAATATACAAAACCTGAGAAAATAAATTGCTGTTTACAACTAATATATTTTAGGTAATTTAATATGTTGTAAAGATAACAGACAAGATCTGTACCAGAAGTGGACTTCAACCCATGCAGATACTGAATATTTAGTTTTTGTAATTTTAGCTTATAGTTTTAATTCTATGGACTTTAGCTATTTGTCTATTGTCTTGGATTAATATATCTGCTCAAGTCAGCAAATTGAGTTTTGTAAGAAATAGGTCTTAGTGTCAAGGAGATACTACAGTGGCATCTCACAAAATTTGCACAAAAGATGTTCTAGGTTTAATTCTGGCACTAATAATAGCCAGAACTAAGAGGTGTGGTGGCAATTAAAACTAATATATAACAATAATAACAACAGAGTTGTGCTTATCAAGTGTCCTATGCTATGATGGAATTCAGAACTGGTTTCCTCTGCCTCAGACTTTGTATAAAACTGTATCCCTAGAATATTCCTTTGCTTTGCAGACATCATGTTAGCTCAGTCTTCTTCAATAAAGGACATTGTAAATTAAGCTTGTTCAAAGCAGCCAACAAGGGATTATGAACCAGTGCCTCATATATAAAAGTTTTAAGCCTGAGGGATACTGCCTGAGTGTTAGTGGGGACATCCTAAGATAGTCTTCCAAAGACATTTTGTAGTTGAATTTAAAGCATTTGTGTCCAGACATCAACTATGTCAAATTCAATTTTCCTTTCTCATATCCTAGCATCTAGAAGAATTCCTGAGTTTTAGGTTGGGCTTTGCAAAGTTTATATTAGAATATAAGCAAGTGCCTTGGAAACACAGATCTATGAGCATGACATAGAGAAATCAGGCATTCTGTAAAAACATAGTTATGGGAGAAAGGGACATAATTTCAGTACTTCATCCTCTCTGTTGGGAGGCAATTATGCCAAAAAAATTTGGATTTATTTTTCATTGAAATAGGATGGTTAATGCCAAGGCAGGACTGGTACACTGTCATCATTGCTTTACCAAAAACTCTTTTAAAAAATGTTTTTAAACTTTATTTGATAGGATAGAGAGAAATTTATTTATTTTTTAACTTTTTGTATTGTCTTTATTTATTGGATAAAGACAGCCAGAAATCGAGAGGGATGGGGGAGATAAAGATGAAGAGAGTCAGAGATACACCTGCAGCTCTGCTTCACCACTTGTAAAGTTTTCCTCTTGCAGGTGTGAACCGGTGGCTTGAACCTGAGTCCTTGTGCACTCTGATGTGAGCATTAAACCAGGTGTGCCACCACCCAGCTCACTTTACCAAAAACTTTTTGCCTCTACTAGATGTTATTGTGTCCAGACTAAGTGAATACAATCAGTTATGTAGCATGACATGTTAGGAAAATGCTGTTCACATGCTGGTTTATTAAGAAGTAATTATTTGTTGTCGTTGTTACTGTTATGATTATTGCTATCACTAAGGCTCCAGGCCAACTTTTTCAAATAGAGATAGGCAGAGATAGAGAGATAAAGACACCACAGCTTCTCCTAGTGAAGTGAGGGGTAGGCATGAACCCATGTCATGCCCATGGCAAAGTAAGCGCCCTATTCAAGTTTGCAATATTGCTGGCAACGATGAATTACTTAAACTTTCTGAATATTGTGCATCTTCCTTGGTTATGTTTGGATTAGATAATTTTATTTCTAAAATCCCACTTAGGAATTTAACACATATACATAACACATAAAGACAACAAATGGCGCCCATGTGGACCTGACCTGTGCATCTCTCAGATAAGTGAAAACAATTTGGCTACCTATGTACTATGGCCTTCTCTTCTGCTTGTGAAGAGATCTCCAAAGGCCTCTGCCCTTTCTTCACAAGACTGTTTCGCTGTTTCTGGAACATTTATCTCTGGACCACTCTGTGGTTTCTGCCCAACGCCAGCTCGCAGGAGCCCAATGCCAGCCTGTAGGAGTTGGCTTTCCGCCGCGTGGCACGGGGCATTGGGTGCCGGCTCCCTCGGCCGCTGGGAGCAGGGCAGCAGACATGGCAGGGCCATAGAGCAGGGCCGCAGCGGCCTATAATGGCCGCCACCCCAGGGCACCTCAGCGCGCGCCTTCTGCACGGCTGGCCCACCCGCCCTCATGCTATGAAGTCTGGACAGATCCCGGACCACCCGGAGACCATGGGCTCTCTGCTGAAACTGGGCCCCCTAACCGAGATCTCCAGCTTGGGTCTGAAGGCAGACAAGCTAGAATACGCAGAGATTCATCCAGAGATCGCAACCTACAATTCCTAGAAGTGGAGCTGAGCGGGAATGGAGCTGCGCGGGAAGCCACCTCCGGATGGTGACCTACCCCCAACAACTAAAGACAGTTGAGATCTAAATTTGTGTTTAAAATTACATGTCTTCGCAACAAAGGTTTCTCTCCTTGTGTATTAAAGACCATGTTTACGTGTGTGTTTAAAGTTTGGTAACATTAACTTTAAGGTTAAAAATATAACTTTAAGGCTATATTCTTACCAGACAGAGTTAAAGGAAAAAGGTTTTCAACGTAATTCTCATAAAGATAAAATTAACTTACATTTAAAGTCTGAGGTAAAAATTAGTTTAAATATCAATATATTTTAACCAAGTTGGTCTAAACACAACCTGCGCACACCTAGGGTGTGTCTCCATCTTGAATGGGTGTAACAAAAGGTTAAGTAAACTTGTTGATATGTAAAACTCTCGATTACCTTCTCTATTAGAAATGGTAGATTACACAATGGCTATGCTAATGATTCTCATGCCTGAGGTTTTCTTTCCTTGATTCTTATGTCTACCTTTTCACATTCTATTATTTAAACTTTAAACAACCTTAAAATCATTCTTAAAAAGACTTCTAATTGTAATAGAGTTATCAATTGTGATAAACTTCTAACCTGCTACAAGTTTGTTTCATAGTAAGTAAATTGCAGCTGTCAAGTTCTCTACAGAAAAGCAGAATTCCGATGGCTGACATTACCCGTCGAGACAGACGTACAACAATTCACCCCCTGGCAATTCTTCGGTGGACATCTGCTTTGGACTTCTATCGGACTCACTGGTACACCTTGAACACTTTACACAAAACTAGCAGCTTCCCTTTATGCTGCTGGGTTTCTCAAAGACTGACTGCAGCCATGCCTTGGGACTCTAGGCCTCACCCTCCCCCCATGCTAGAAAATACCCGTCAAGACAAGTATGCCCCCCAGAGGCAGAAAATGTTTTTTTTAAGCTGGTAAAGTTTTGCCCAGAGGCAAAAAATGGCCCCCTCAGGCCTTCCCTTGGCAGCACACTGGTTCTTGTTACTCGCTTACATGTTTCTCCATGTTTGTGCCAGTTTCTTTTTTTTGAAAATGCCTGTATGATATAGGTTTCTGTTCACCCCACACCCCTGATACTGTGGTCATTTAGTTAAAAAAGAAAAGGGGGAATATGTTGGTATTCTTCGTGTTGGTTGGTCCCCTTCCCCCTACCTCTGAGAGAAATGGTTTGGTCCTTGCTAGTTTCGTGCCCCTCTTTCTCCCTGCCCCCGATGCTAAGGATGCCCAGAGTCCCAGCAGCAGTGGCAGCGGAGAAAGAATGATGGGGGAAGCACATGGTGTGGTGATTTGCCCATTCATGAATAAAGATTAAACTACAGCTTCTCAGCCCAGCCGTGTGTCCCCGAGTCTGTCTCTGTCTACCACTGCTACGATAGCCCAGCCAGCTGGAGCCTCCGAAACATTAACAACAGGTTAAGTTTGGATTAGATAATTTTATTTCTAAAATTCCACTTAGGACTTTAACACACATATATATAACACATAAAGAAGCATAAATATTTAAGTATAAATAACTACACAAAGATATAAATTTGAGTACACACATAAAAAAACACAAGAACTCTCACCAATAAAAAGATCAGTTCTCCATTAAAATGAAGAAAACAAAAGAAAAGATTAAGGGAAGGTAGGAAAGAGTCTCAGAAGCCTATGAGAAAAAAAATGTTCGACTTTTTATAGCATTTTTATAGCAGGTGTATCAGAAGAAAATGTGTGTGTGTGTGTGTGTGTGTGTGTGTGTGTGTGTGTGTGTGTGTGTGTGTGTGTGTGATTGAGAGAGAGAATAAGTACAGAAAAAAATATTTGAAGGGAAGTCGGGCAGTAGCGCAGTGAGTTAAGTGCAAGTGGCATGAAGTGCAAGGACTGGCTTAAGTATCCCAGTTGGAGCCCCTGGCTTCCCACCTGCAGGGGGTCACTTCACAGGTGGTGAAGGAGGTCTGCAGGTGTCTATCTTTCTCTCCCCACCTCTGTCTTCCCCTCCTCTCTCCATTTCTCTCTGTCCTATCTCGCAGTGATGACATCAATAACAACAACAAGAATAACTACAACAATAAAAACAAGGACAACAAAAGGGAAAAATAAATAAAACATAAAAAATTTTAGAAAAATATTTGAAGGAATAATTGTGAAAATTTCCCATGCTTGGTGGAATATATAAATCTCTGTTAGAGCAGTAAAGTAGGTCTGCAGATTCTCTCTTTGCTTCTACCTTTCTATCTTCTCCTTCCCTACAAATTTCCTTCTGTCCTATCTAATAATAACAAAGAAAAGAAACTATCCACTAGGATCAGTTGGTTTCTAGTGCTGGCACTGAGCTCCAGCAATAGTCCTGGTGGCAAAAACTAATTAATAGTTTTAAGTAAATAGCCTCAGGAAACTCTAAATGAGGTAAGTTCAAGTAGAATTATGCCTGGACACGTCACAAGAAAACTAATAAAAACAAAGAATATAAGTCTACATTGAAGTGAAAAAGAGATGTTTCACAGAGAAAGAAATTTGAATACACATTGTAAGAATATATATAGTTTTGTGACACCCTGAATATTTTCACACAGATGACATTTTCACCCAGTGATAATAAAGGTCAGGAAAATTGAATTAATTTATCAAATAAACTGTAAAGCAAATGCTCACTCCAAAACATAAGGAAGTTAAGAATGGGGAGAAAAGAAAGAAATAGAAGGGAGAGAAGGAGCAAAAGAAATAAATGAGAAAAAAAAGTAGTAATTGTTGAGTGAAGTTAATGGTCTCTTATTACTGTAGGCTTTTTGCTTGGGATAGAAGAAAATAGTGATTTTTTAATGAGGTGAAGCTGTTTAGGAAAAGTCATTGCTCACTTTAGCACCTTAGTGAGGGGTCTGGGGCATCTAGATTTACCAAAGGCAGTTGTGAGGATGACAGAGTTGCAGAAACTGCTCAACAGTGAATTTGGGAAAAACTGAAATATTTTGCTTACTTAGAGACTTTAGAGGAGACTATGTTTAAGAGAAGAAAGGTGGGAGTAGGGTGGAGATCAGTGCCCTTTTTTACACAACAACAAAACCAGAGGAAAATCCAGTCATTAAACTACACTCAATTCTGTTCTGAGAAAATCAGATGAGTTGTTTGTAGGCTTTCTATAGCCAGGATAAAAAAAAAAAGTGAGACAGTAGATTCTTAAATAAACACAGAAATATTTTGGCAGAGTTTTAATATGATTTCTCCTTTACTTTTCTGCCTTGTCCTCCTCCTGTTCTTTTCTTCCCCTTCTCTTTCTCTAACTCTTCCTCCTACTCAAGTTTCATGAGAATCTACTAGAAATTCTAGAAGTCACGTACCCAGGAAGTTCTAAAAACTAATATGTGGAACCTAAAAATGTAGGGCTTAATCTAATCGAGCAAGTCATGAGTCCCGTAGTCCCACTGCCTTGGAAGAAACTGTGATGCTGTATTTTTCTCTCTCTTCCTGGCTCTGTCTTTTTATCTGAAAATGTTGGCTCAGAACAGTGAAGTCCCAGTGATACAGTGATAATGAGAGAGAGAGAGAGAGAGAGAGGAAGGAAAGGGCTAGAGTAGATAGGATAATGGTTATGCAAAGAGATTCAATTCCCCACACTACTATAAGCTAGAGCTGAACAGGACTCTGGAAAAAAAAAAAAAAAGGAAGGGGAGAAATGGGAGAAATGTTTTTTTGGTTTTTTTTTGCCTTTAGGGTTATTGCTAGGGCTCAATGCCACTAGCTCCAAGGGACCATTTTATCCATTTTTCTTTTTAGGATAGGACACAGAGAAATTGAGAGGGGAGGGGAAGACAGAGAGGGGGAGATCAATAGACCCTGCAGACCTGCTTCACTGCTTGTGAAGTGATACCCCTGCAGGTGGGGAACTTGGGGGCACGAGAACCAGGATCTTTGTGTGAGTCCTTGTACTTTGTACTATGTGCACTTAACCCGTTGTGTTACTGCCCAGCCCTGGGAGAAAGGATTCTATCTGTAACTCTGAGATTCATTTTAAGAGAGTTGAAATCTCAAAAATGTTCCTCACTATGTTGCAGGGTAGAGGCTCAAGTAATTTTTTTTAATCTTTATTACTGGATGGAAACAGCCAGAAATTGAGAGGGAAAGTAGTGACAGAGAGAGATATCAACCCTGCTTCACCACTTGCAAAGCTTTCTCCCTGTAAATGGGGAGACCAGAGGCTCGAACCAGGGTCCTTGTGCACTGTAACGTGTGTTCTACCAGGAACTCCACAACCTGGCCCCTCAAGTGGCTTTCAACTAAGGATTTGACTATCTTATTTTAATTTCTTAGGAAGATTGAGCAAGAAATCTGAAAGAGTAGTGTCGCTTGTTGGTGGAACTGGCCTCCAGGGGTAGGGAAGAAAAGGACACTTCAGGTACCACCCAGTCAGCATTAACATCTATAGGTACAGTAAGGAAGGCATCAGTCACCCATGGAGATGGCACTTCCAACATAAGTTGTCAGGTGGCCCCTACTGTTGGTATGCTTCTAATTCTGCTTCTAAAAACCCCTTCTGTTTCATTTGGTTTAATCCCCCCTGCTTAACACTGTATTCTATTTACATAACCATTGTTAACTAAGCACCACCCTCCCTCCAGGGCATTGGTGGTTCAGTGGTAGAATTCTCACCTGCTCCGCCCCCTCTCCTTGTCACACCCTGATTTTCACCAGCCACTTTTCTCTCCACCCTCTCTACATCACATCCTGTTTACACCCTACTTGGCAAGTATATTAGTTTTAGTTTAGCTTAGCTTGGTTTAGATTGTGCTGCGTTCTGCATGAATAAAGAGATACTGCGTACAGCTCAGCCATGAGTCCCCGGTTGTCTGTCTCCCACCCACGAAGCCAGCCCGACACCCTACCACTATGAGCAGCAAGAGCAAGTGAATAATGTGCAGAAACTTAAGGCCATATTTAAATTCACATATAGGCTTAGGAAATAACTTACCTGGTAGAATATATCCCTTACCATGTGCAGGAACCTAGATTTGAGCCCCAGCTCCACATGAGAGCACTATGGGTAGCACCAGGGGAAGTTCCGTAGATGGTGGGATAGCTTTATGGTGTTATCTCTCTCTCTCTCTTTCTCTCTCCCACTCTCTTTCTCTCTCTCCCTTGCTACCCCCACCCCAATAAAGAATGAAGAAAACACAGAAAGGCACTCCATAGTGTTATCAACTGTGTACCAGATCCTGGATTCATTCCCAGCACTACATTAAAAATAAATGAATGAATGAATGAATGAATGAATGAATGAATGAATGAATGAATGAATAGGCAGGGGAAACAAATAAATAAATAAATAAATACAAACTCACTTTAAGAGAATGCTCCAGGATTCCCAGAGTTCTTCAGGATGACAGATGGGGGGGCCTACGATCCTTGTGGTCCCTGAGATTTACCTTTGTGCAGAGATAGTACAAAACTACCATGTGTAACCATGTTAAAATTCACATATTCTTGATACTACTGGGTCTAGGAAACAAGAATTGTATCATTGCCATTGATCTTTGAAAAGATAACTATAAACCATAATACCTATGGCATGTAGATATTTTGAACAAAAACCTATTTTCAGAAAAATCCCTGCATCCTCTGGTGTTTTCCAAACCTGGCTTGATCTAGTCTAATCTTCCTGCATCTGGCATTTTCCTTTGTTCTATCTTTTTTTGTCTCCAGTGTAATATAAAAAAATCTTGTTTAAAAAAATGAAATGGATGGCTGACATTGAAGGGAAAGGCCCCAGGGTTTTTTGTTTTGCCTTTTTAAAATTTTTTTTCCAAACGACAATAGAGGCCCAGGGATTGTTTTGAAAGTTCTACTGCTCTCATCCTTTAGGACACAAATTGGGAGAAGAGAGGTGATGGAAAAAAAAGGATAAGAATTTGGCAGGAGAGAATATACATATGCATACACATATACATATACATACACATATACAAATACATCCTGGTAGATAGATCCATTCTGTTTATATAGACCTGGCTTAAATACTTGTTTCTACAATTTTGTTCACATCTTATATTTAATTGACCATATGATGATGATACTAATATTATTAAAAATACTACTACAAAGAGAGCTGAACTGGGAGTAACAGTTATAAAACTATAAAAACAGATTTCTCTAGGTGACTTTGAATGAGAAGAGTCTATGTAATTGTTCTATTGTCAGTATTTTGAGAGATGTGACTCTGAAGAATAAACAAATCAAAAAATTATTAGGCATGATTGCTTGCCAATTAGATGTTAATTCATTCGAAGTGGGGTGATCAGCTTCAAAGGAAGTTTGCAGATGCACAATGCTATTTCCTCAGTTTTGTGCTCAATATTGACTGAGAAGGATTGGACTCAATGTTAGGGAAGATATGATACATTTAGGATTCTTGTGGCAGCCTTTGGGAATGAAGAGACCTCAGCTTTGTGCTTAATAAAGGTAAAAGACAAGGGACTGAGCAATAGCACACCTGGTTATATGAGCACATTAGCATGTGCAAGGACCTGGGTTCAAGCCCCTGGTCCCCATGTGCAGGGTGGGGCTGGCAGAGTGGGAAGGAGAAGTTCCACAAGGTATGAAGCAGTGCTGCAGATACCTCTCTTTCTCTTTTCCTATCCCAACACCCCTCTTCATTTCTCTCAGATCACATAAAAGAGAGAAAAATGGCCTCCACCTCATGGAGCAAAATTTTTTTAAATGAATAAGGAGAAAGAGAAGAAAGAGGGAGGGAACATACAAGGAAAGGCAGGTAAAAGGTGAATTGAGAGAACACAGTGATGAACAAGAAACATGTCCACAGACTGTGAGTCTGGTGATGGTTGGAGGAGAAGCAGGAATCCTGTTTTATATCCTAACTCATAAAAACATGAGCATCAGCATCCCTTTTTGTAAAATAAATGAGGTTCCAGGGCTCACATCTTGATAAATTATGAAATGCTTCTGTCTCCTCCTCTCTTTATACTCCCTACTCCTATTTCTTATTCCCATTAACTTGTGAGCTTGTTTCTGCCAAAGGAATCAATTGAGATAGGAATGCTAATTTACTTAAGGCCATTCCAGCAAATATTATTTGTAAGCTGATGGTGTGTTAGTGAACCAAACAGGTGTGCATAATGCAACTTATCCCCTATAACCTGGTAAGCCTCAACAGACAGAAAATTTCAGAGGCTTACTGTAATTCATTTCAGCAGATTTCCTTTTTCTTTAATAATCAATGGATTCTCCTTTTTCTTTTCCATTCTTTTTGAATCTGTTGTCAAATACTAATTAGCTGATGCTCTGTGTGTGTACCATGCGATTATTGTTGCTAAAAGAAAAACAAATAATAGCTTGGGGCTATAGCTCAGCAGCCCAGAGTTAGACTTTGCAAATGTGAAGCCCTGGGTTCTATCTCTAGCTCTCCCAGAAAAAGAGAGACAAATAGGTCAATGTATGCTTCCAAGACATTTCTTCTAAGATGGAATACGTACTACAGACAATGAAATTGCCATATTAAATACAGTCTTAGAAGGATATATATGCACAGAGAATTGAAAAATATCTGCATATAGTGATAAAATGACTAAGGGAAAGGTTTTCAAATATTTAAGATATGATTTTATTTTTGAAGAGGGCAATAGGTGAGTTTGTACAAAGAGAAGATATGGCAACAGAGGAAGCAATAGCTTTATTTGTAATACATGAAATTAGGAAATGTTTAGTGTGCTGATCAAATATAAATTATTTGCTATTGATGGAATATAAAATTGTGCGTAAACATATAACTAAGTGCAGACTACAAGCAGCCAACCAGGACATTTTTGCTAAAAGAAGGAAAGAGAACCATGGATTCTGGTAAACTCTATTTTTAACTAGCATGGAGTATAAGAGGTGAATTTAACTTCCAATTTCATCTCCAAGATTAGCAAAGGGTAAGGGGCCAGGCTGGGTACAGAAGCTGTCAGATTCTAAAACTTCTGCAACATCTCCATAAATATTCATCACTATGAGTTTCTTCAAAACAACCATCAGAAACCTTTAAAAGAATATGAGTCTTTGTGTTATTTTTTTTTGAAAACTCATAAATAGAGAAATAAGGGAACTGTTCTGACACAGGCTAAGTTATAGACTTCTCTGAGGGAAAATGAGGCATGGCAGCTAGAGGGAAAGATAGGCTGTGAAATTCATCAGAAGACTGATGTTTGGCTCTGAGAAAGGTCCGAATGTTATGGTATTGAAGTATTTCCAAGGAGTCATATTTTCTCATATATATCAGATCAAAGCATAGCTTTTTTTGGTTTGAACAAGTCCTGTTCCTAGGAAAAGACTTGACGCTGGATCCGACATTTCATCACCAAGTCTGGAAAGATCAATAGAAAAGCTATTCTTTACTCTTACTTGTTATAGACAAGTAAAAATTAGTAACCAACACTGTCTCATATCACTATCGTGATCTTTTCAGCAAGTGCTATTGCAACAACTGGATATCAGTTTGCAAAAACATCAAGTTTGGCCTCTGCTTCATAACATACATAAATCTATAGCTGACAGGGTCAAATATAAGAATTTAAACATTAAAATCTTAGAGGAAAACACAAGATTAATTTTCCATGTCTTTAAGGTAGGCCTTTTTCCTGTATATAATGGTAAACACAAATGAAAAAAAAAAGTAAATTGGATGACATTAAGATGTCAAAGCTTTATGTTATAAAGTACAACAAAATATAATATTAAGTAATAAAAAATACCTATAGCTTGATAATAAGATGACCTATTGCGGGCTGAAGAGACAGGTCATTGAGTAAGCTGCTTATCTTGCCAGTTGTAAGGGCGGTTTGAGCCCTATCACCATCAGGGAGGTGGTATAGCATTGGTGGAAGCTCTGGTGCTGTTGTGTTCGACTATCTGTCTATTTGTCTGTCTATCTCTCTTTCTTTCCTATAATAATATATATATATATATATATATATACACACATAAACTTAGTGGAGTACTACTCAGCAGTTAAAAAAGATGATCTTGTGTCTTTCAGTACAAAGTGGGTGGAACTGGAGATGATTATTGAAATAAGTGAAGAAATGAAAGACAGCTACTGGGTGATTTCACTGATATGCAGAATATAGATAATTCAAACACATGAAATTGCAAAAATAATCATTTTTGTAGCCAACCCATCCACTAAGACCTTGAGAGAACTATGGTGGTTTTCTTTGGCTGGGGGTGGGGGAGGGGTGTGTGGAAGCACAGAAATTTATTGGTACGACTGGTGGGGAACTATATCCAAGGTATAAACTCATAAGGCTGTGAAATAAAGCAAGCAAGCAAACAAACAAAATGACAGTGAGGGACCAGGTGGTGACCTAGTTGAGCTCTCATGTTACAATGTGCAAGGATCCAGGTTCTACCCCCCCCTTTCCCACCTGCAGGAGGAAAGCTTTGTGAGTGTTGAAGCAGGTCTGTAGGTCTCTCTCTGTCTCTCTCCCTCTATATCCCCCCTCCCCTCTCAATTTCTGGCTGTCTCTATCCAATAAATAAAATAAAAATAAATTGTATTGGCAGTGAAATGAAAAAAATGGACTTGAATAGATATGTGTATCTAGAATTCTATATAAATGACTAATGAGCACATAGAAATATGTTCACCATTTTTATTCATTAGAAAAATTCAAATCAAAATTAATGTGAAGTACCACCTCATTAGCCACTAGGATAGCTAAAACCAAAACACAATGACGATTGTCTTTGAGAATGTGAAGATATTAAAACTCTCATACAATTTTAGTGGGAATTTAAAATGGTAGAGTCATTTTAAGAAATAGATTAGAAGTTTCTCAAAATATTAAACATGGAGCTATCCTATGATCTAGAATTCTACTCTGAGATATATAATTAAAAGAACTAAGAACATATAGACACACAAATCCTGTACACCAGAAAAAAAAAATCTGGCTGCTGCAGATGAGGAGAGACAGTTATAGGGTTTTTTTGGAGAGAATACAAATATTGTAAAGTTAACTGGTGATTTATTAAAATATTAATTTACACCTCAGAAACATTTAATTACACCTCAAGAGTGCAAGTAAACAACCAAACAAAAAACTGGCATTCTTTTTCTCTGCACCATGTAAATAGTACTCCATGCTCTAGAATGAGATCTGAATTCATACAATTTCTCATTACAGCGCTTCCTGCCTCCATGACTTCTGACAGCTTACCTCTGGAAAGCCTCATTTTTTTCTTATCTGTGAAGTGGGAAAAAAACACACTGTCCATATCATAGGATTGTAATAACAAATAAATGAGAACATGCATGTAGAATATTATGTAGGGCAGTTGTGCCTGTATCTCCATTCTTTTTCCTATTTTTTCAAAAGGTATCCTGGCTTCTTTACTGAGGCCTTTTAAAACACTTGCCTCTACCATTCCACCTAAGCAGCGTTCATGTCTTATTTATAACAACTCAGTCTATTGCTGATATTTGTGTTGGTGTGTGTGACACTCAAAAAGCAGAAAATAGTAAGAGTGTGGACTTGTTTGTGATATAAAATATCCATAACCTGATTCTGTCATTTCAGCCTATCAATTCCATGAGTTTTATTGATCTATAGATAGGCCAGAAGTCTTCCTGAGAGGTCTGTGTGGGAATTAAAAGTCATGAGAGATGAACTATGAGAAAAACCAAGTACAGTACTTGGCTGTGATAGATATTCAACCCAGGGTAAACACCCTTCTCTTTCCTTTCTTGTTACCAGTCACAGTGAAATGGAATGATTTAATAAAACAAAAATGTACAGTTGATATGGCAGAGAAAAAATAAACTTGGCTTGTGTATTTTTACTGCCAAAAGATCTTACCCAGAGCTTTCAAAACATCTCCAATTAAGAAATGTTTTTGAAGGCACACACTTGTACATTGTTTGTATTCCTTTTTTTTCCCATTGATCGGGCTAGACAGAAAGAGAAAGACACCTTCAATTTCACATAGAATTTCATGAAAAATTTAGAACTAACCACTCCTGCTCCACAAATTGGCATTTATTAGACTTAAGAGGAGAGTTTACAAGTGAGAACTACATCAAAAATATGCACAGGGCTCTTGGAGAGTTGCGTTCTGCAAGTGATGATGTCTTCCTGTCAGTCTTTAAAAGAAATATCAAAAAGGTGATGTGAGCTGAAGCTTGAGATTTCTCAGTATGTCCATTTGAGTTACAAAGGGTTTTTATGCTCCATTTCAGACATTATTTAAACATTGTTATTCCTGCAAACATGCCACATAGAGATAAGATTTTGCTCTGAACCACATCGAAATGCAGATTGGTCTAGAAAGTCAGTTTCAACGTGCCTTCTTGGAGGTAACTGTTTATTAAGCCTTGGAGGAATTTCAATTGCAAACTCTCAGTGGAAGAGGAGAGCAAAAAGATTTGTAATATTCTCCTTAATCATGTGATTTGCACAACACTGGTACAGTTATAATCTAAATAAAGTTCCTGGAGCCATCAGGGCATTATGCTGTAGCTGCTTCATTTAATCTAATGGTCCACATTTAGGTAATTTCCATGCATTTTAATCTATTTAATGATCACCTCTCTCAGGTGATTTACAGCAGCTGGATGTCTGGGGTTCTGGTACCTAGGAGCTATGTACTACACAATAAACTTGGAGAAAATATTAGTAGAAAATGCATGTTTTGTGTAGATCCACCCTTATTAAACACCATGATAATATTTGCTGAGGATGTTAATCTGTCTCATAAGATTTAGTAGTGTGCGTTGTATAGCACCCAAAGAACAGAATTCTGAATTCTGTGTTATTCTGAATAATATCTAGGATATATCACAATACTAGATCTTTTAGTGAAATAGATGAACACTTGCAGAGGGATACTATGAAACTGTTCCAGAATGTTCTATGGAAAAAGAAATACACAGTAGATCTCTCACACTATATAAAATGTAAGACTAATTGTGTTCATTCAGCATTCTGAAAAGTCCTGCAAATATTGGGATGATGATGATGATGATGATGATGATGATGATGATGATTAGCATCCAGGGTTATTGCTGGGGCTTATTGCCTGCACTATTAATCCACTGCTCCTGGAGGCTATTTTTTTTCCTTTTGTTGACTTTGTTTATTATTGTTGTTGTCATTGCTGTCATTGTTGGATAGGACAGAGACAAATCAAGAGAGGAGGGGAAGATAGAGAGGGGGAGAGAAAGATAGACACCTGTAGACCTTCTTCACTGCTTGTAGCTGGGGGCTTGACCCCAGATCCTACGCCAGTCCTTGCACTTCGTTCCATGTGTGCTTAACCCGCTGCATGACCGCCTGAACTCCTGCGCTTATTTTTTTTTTACATGTGGTACCTTAAATCTAAGTTAGTCATAGAAATCATTCCAACTTCATTACCCCTTTTAACATCTTGCAGAATATGCTCCAGGAAATATAACCTTAGTCTATAGCAAATATCAAGTTTGCTTTGGAAAAATAAATGTAAATTTGAGGATAGATATATTTAGACTTTTGTCTGGCACTTACAAGTATTGAGATCTCACATCATAATCCATTTCAACTTTCAGAGCTTTGCTTTCATCTCTTTCAAAGTGAGGATAATAACAGATACCTTGTAGGATTCATATGAGGCTTGGGTAATAAAACATGTGCAAAATAACTAGAGAAGACCCTACTGCATAGTAGGTTTAAATCCACTCCTTTTTTTTTTTTTTTTTTTTTACGGTTTGTAATGCTCTTTTGTACAATCTCTAGGACATTCCTACTCTGTGGGATCTTATGTCTTTCTAAAGTAAAGTAAAGTAAAGTAAAGTAAAGTAAAGTATGCGTTTGTTTTAGATGACCCTCTGGACAGACATTTTGGAAAATATATAATAGAGAACTCACTTTAAATGAGAACTTACTAAATATCAGATGCTGCCCTTTGCTCTACCTCATTTAACCTCAGTGCAGTGCCTAGACATAAGTACTTCAGAAATTAAAACTAAATCTACTAACCGTATGTAACTTGTTTTAAGTCACACAAAAAAAGTCAATTGTATGGTGAAGGATATATGGATTTGCACTTTGAGTCATGTACATATTATAGTATACACAGGGGTTGATTTCTATATTAATGAAACTTAAAAAAAATTTATTAATGATTTAAAAATTATAAAATAGCAGGGACACAATTCCACACTATCACTACTATCAGAGTTCTGGGTCCCCATTCCCTCCACTGGAAACTGCAGTAATTCTCCCAAGGTCACAGCAATACCTATTACTACTTTTGACTGCCTCTCCTTTTTTCTTCTTTTCTCTCTGGGTCCTAATGGAATTGGGTTTCAGAGCCCTCTACTCATCTTCCCCTAACATTTCTTCCCCTTTGGGAGTGTAGACCAAAATTCTTTCTGTGGTATATAAGGTGGGAGTTCTGGCTGGAACCTGGAGTTTGTCAGAGTTTTGCAAATGACTTCTCTCAGTAGCCAATGCAGAGTTCAAAGTGATTCGTATATATTAAAATGTTATTTAATTTGTCAGTATTTTTCACACTAAGTATATAGAAGAAATGGTCGAAGTTTCCATATATTTCTGTTGCATTGATCTTACATTGTCCTACCACTGCTCTAGAAGTTTGTGGATTATGATTTAGACTTTTGTGAAACACTACTAATGAAAGTGAATGATACAAGAGTTTAATCAGCTCTGAAGATATTGACATTAATGGTGAGGAAATTATATTTTGGTAACAATTTTGAAATTAAGCACAATTTTGAGTAAAGAAAAATGTTAACTTTTACCCTCAAGCTTTTTTTTTTCTCTTGAGAACAATGAGTACAAATAACTTTGAAAAGTGTCAGAATAGTTATCTTTGAATATTTAGAATGGTGTCATATTAAAAAAATAAAACCTCTAATTTTAAACATTTCTATCCATAATTATAATATAAGTAGGACATAATTTATAAAGCTGTATTTATAGGTTTAACTATGTTTTTCCTATTTAATCAGTAAAATAACATCGATTAATTCAAATTATATCTATCATGTACTTACTAATGCTAGGAAAGGGGTAGTTGAAGTAGATCAAAAGATGAATAAAGTTCTAGACTTCTACAGCATAGAGCTCACTGAAAGAAAGAGATGGGAAAATAATATAAATACTGTGAAATAAATTAGCTCCAAGAAAAGACTATTTGTGAGAACCTACTAAGTGAAAGGACTACTTTTTATAAAGGGAGACAGACTAGACTGAAAAAGGAATTTCCAAAAGGAGGTGATGAGCAAATTAAATTCTGAGAAGACTAAGATTTCCATTGGGAAAGGTGGGTAAAGAGAGTCCAAAACATAAATGACCTTGAGGGAAAAGCAAGAAGGTGTGAGGTAGGAAGTCCAGTATGCTCCTTTGAAGTGAGCTTGATCAGAATACCTAAAGTTGTGTTGCGGAAGGGGGAGAGTTGGGAGGGTGGACTTCTAAACTGAAGCTGCTAGATGAGAAGGGCCTGCTTCTCACAGGCTTCCAAGTTCACACCTAGGACTTTGGAAATTATCTTATGGGGGAACAGAAAACAAAGACAAATGCACATTACATACATATTCAACATCTCTATGGAGAAGACAGAAGGGGTCCCTTTGTCATCCTCACTGAAAACATGCCTACTGGTGATGATTGATGCTCTCCATGCAATAAGGGACAAAGTCTTTCTATGTGAAGTTTACATAACATCTCAGATTCTTTAGTAGAAATTTTAATCATATTACATAAAATGACATACCCTAGGCAAACAAAGTTCTACATGTTTTACAGATTGTATTTTGTATACTCTGAAGTTCAAGATTAAAGACATATTAAAGATAATTTAATTTGGTCTTTCCAGTGATGCCTGAAATCAATTCTATAAAACTCCTGTCACAAGGTGTTCAATTCTTTATATAGTGACAGGGATCTGATTATCTGTCCAAATGTAAGCACCAATCAGACCAGCGGGGACAAAAGAGAGGCTGGAACAGGACAGTTGCAAAGCAGGTATTCAACTCTTGGATGTGATTAGATGTGGAAATCAGACATGGAAATAGCAGGCAAGTGTGTCCTGGTGGCTAAGTTGTCACTATGCCTTAAGACTGGGATACCTATGAACATCTCAGTTTCGGAGGAGGGGTTGTATCTGGCAAGAGTTACATTCTCAGAAGTCAGCATACAGACCGCTGGAGTTCAGATGCAGAACTGGAAAGTGAAGAAATAGGGCCAATAATTCTAGTTTATCTATCTCTTCATTTAGCTCCCTTATGCCTTTATTGATTTTCTGCCTGGATGATCTGTCAAGTTGAGAGAGTGGGGTGTTGAAATCCCCTACTATGACTGTGTTTCTGTTAATATATTGCTGTAGCTCTTTCAGTAGACTTTTGATGTATTTAGATGGCTTCTCATTTGTGTGCATAGATGTTAATAATTGTTAAGTCCTCTTGATTGACTGATCCTCTGAGCATTAAGTAGTGTCCAGTCCTATCTTTTTTAATCTTATCTATTTTAAAGTCTGTCGTGTCAGATATGAGAATAGCTGTTCCTGCCCTTTTTTGTGGGCCATTGTCCTGTATGATAGTTTTTCATCCTTTCACTTTGAGTTTGTGTTTGTCTTGTTGAGTTAGGTGGGTTATCTATAGACAGCATATTGTTGGGTTGTATTTTCTGATCCATCTTCCTACTCTGTGTCTTTTAATAGGTGAATTCAGGCCATTGACATTTATTGATATCAAAGACTGAAGGTATTTTAACGCCATTCTTGTACAGTTTTAGAGTGTTCTGATATATGTCCTATTTATGACAGTCTGACTGAGCAAGTTGTGGTATATGTACACAATGGAATACTACTCAGCTGTAAAAAATGATGACTCCACCATTTTCAGCCGATGTTGGATGGACCTTGAAAAATTCATATTAAGTGAAATAAGTCAGAAACAGAAGGACGAATATGGGATGATCTCACTCTCATGCAGAAGTTGAAAAAAAAGATCAGAAAACAGAAGTAGAACCTGAAATGGAATTGGCGTATCACACCAAAGTAAAAGACTCTGGGGAGGGTGGGTGGGGAGAATACAGGTCCAAGAAGGATTCAGAGGACCTAGTGGGAGTTGTATTTTTATATGGGAAACTGGGGAATGTTATGCATGTACAAACTATTGTACTTACTGTTGAATGTAAAACATTAATTCCCCAATTAAAAAAAAATCAGAAAATAAAGAATCATGGAATTGAAATTTCCAATACAAACGCTAAAAAAAAAAGAAGTAGGGCCAAGTGATATAACTAAAGGGCTGGTTGAATCAAATTGCCCGAAGTACCAGGTCAAGGTTGGGGAAATGTAATTACAGATGAATCATAACTTTCGTTTGCAAGTATAGGACTGGTTGATGAAAAGGCACAGGAAAATGGCTATAAATTATGGATATCTTTAGAGAATGTTCTGTGAGTGGTTTCTATGGAAGGAATGGGTAGAATACAAAATAAGCAAGTGGACCTGGACAAAGCCTAAATGAATCAGAGATGAGAAGGAGTATTTGGGACCAGATACAGCTTCATTCATAATACAACATTTGAGTGGCTACCACAGCACTGCAGTGTGTTAGGATAGTCCCTACCATTGCTGCTGTATGGTGAGGGCAAAGTCTTAGGAATTCAGGCACGAAAATCTTTTGCAGAAGCATTATACTGCCTTCACAGCCCTAGTAGAACAACTTTACAAAAGGAAATCTCAGAGAAAAATCAATATTGAAATGAACCGAGTCAATTTGCTTCATTTCTCTCTCTCTCTCCCACACACGAGCGCACATATGAAGAGACACTGTCAGAAGTATTTTTATGGTGGTAGTATAACTAGCCATAGATCTTCAAGATCCGTATTGAGACACAAAGTAACATATTTGTAGATAAAAGAAGACTGGAAAAGAAAATTAATAGCGGGGCCGGGTGGTGGCACACCTGGTCAAGCTCATATGTTACAATGCTCAAAGTACCTGGGTTCAAGCCCCCAGTCCCCACCTTCAGGGGGAAAGCTTTGCAAGTGGTGAAGCAGGGCTGCAAGTGTCTTTCTGTCTCTCTCCCTCTCTATCACTCCCTTCCCTCTTGATTTCTGTCTCTATCCAATAAATAAAGATAATAAAAAAAGAAAATTAATATCCTATTTTAATTTTCCTCTTGGATGGCTAGTCATCTTTTCAGAATCATCCACTTTCTGGGCAGTTATGAGGACTTCTTTCACTCATGTTTAATTTCTCAGCTAAAATCATCCACTATCAAATTTAACTCTTATTCTCCTGTTGCAACTTTTACCAACTTCTACTTTCCTAAACTTGGTAAAAAAAAAAAAAAGTACTAATGTTCACATGTGTATACAGCAGAGACCTAGGTAGGATGCTTCTTGCTCCCTTTCAAATCAATGCTTGAGTTCTATATAGTCTATTTCCTGAATGACTTTACAAATATACTCATAGCTTCCTCTCTGCATTGCCACCACTCAAGTTCATTATCACTCAAATGGTTGTTACACCTTTCAGTTACCACCTACCCTTGTTACCACTGGATTTATTTTCTCACAATACAGCTACAGAAATGAGCCTTTTGAAATACAAATCAAATCACTTCCTATACCCTGCCCTATCACTTAAAGAAGAAGAAAAGTAGAGAAAGAATAAGATTAATAAGTTCCTATTGCCTTTGAGGCACCAATTTAAATTCTTAGTGGGCCTACATGTTCTTTTGTGGTAAGACTCTGGCTTAGCTGTAGATTTATCTTTGTCTCTTCTTATCTACCTCCTTATTTGTTCTCCTTATAAATACTTCCATTCTCCATAATTATCCAAGGCATTCCGACATATGTTTCCCATTACATGGAACTCACATACACATTCCTTAAAATTCTAAGTGATTTCTTCATAATTTAGAAATTAAAATTACACCCATAGAAAATATTTTCAGAAGTTCTAGACTAACTCAAGTCCCTGTTGTAAGCCTTCTTGATAATCACTTTATTCTAACTCCTTACAAGTGTAATTCCATTAACATAATAAAAAAGGTTCTGTTCACAAACTATCAGATACTTAGAGGAAAATATTGGCAGAACTCTTTTCCGCATAAATTCTAAAGACATCTTCAATGAAATGAATCCAATTACAAAGAAGACTAAGGCAAGTATAAACCTATGGGACTACATCAAATTAAAAAGCTTCTTCACAGCAAAAGAAACCACTACCCAAATCAAGAGACCCCTCGTAGAATGGGAGAAGATCTTTACATGCATACATCAGACAAGAGTTTAATAACCAACATATATAAAGAGCTTGCCAAACTCTACAATAAGACAACAAATAACCCCATCCAAAAATGGGGGGAAGACATGGACAGAATATTCACCACAGGAGAGACCCAAAAGGCAGAGAAACACATGAAAAAAATGCTCCAAGTCTCTGATTGTCAGAGAAATGCAAATAAAGACAACAATGAGATATCACTTCACTCATGTGAGAATGTCATACATCAGAAAAGGTAACAGCAGCAAATGCTGGAGAGGTTGTGGAGTCAAAGGAACCCTCCTACACTGCTCGTGGGAATATAAATTGGTCCAACCTCTGTGGAAAACAGTCTGGAGAAATCTCAGAAGGCTAGAAATGGACCAACCCTATGATCCTGCAATTCCTTTCCTGGGGATATATCCTAAGGAACCCAACACACCCATCCAAAAAGATCTGTGTACACATATGTTCTTAGCAACACAATTTATAATAGCCAAAGCCTGGAAGCAACCCAGGTTTCCAACAATAGATGAGTGACTGAGCAAGTTGTGGTATATATATATATATATATATATACACACACACAATGGAATACTACTCAGCTGTAAAAAATGGTGACTTCACCGTTTTCAGCCGATCTTGGATAGACCTTGAAAAATTCATGTTAAGTGAAATAAGTCAGAAACAGAAGGATGAATATGGGATGATCTCACTCTCAGGCAGAAGTTGAAAAACAAGATCAGAAAAAAAAATAACACAAGTAGAACCTGAAATGGAATTGGCATATCGCACCAAAGTAAAGACTCTGGGGTGGGTGGGTTAGGAGAATAGAGGTCCAAAAAAGATGACAGAGGACCTAGTGGGGGTTGTATTGTTATATGGGAAGCTGGGGAATGTTATACATGTACAAACTATTGTATTTACAGTTGAATGTAAAACATTAATTCCCCAATAAAGAAATAAAAAGGTTCTATTAATAAGTATATCTTTCTATCCCAATACAGCAGCTCAAACTAAGTCCTAAAAAGCCATATTTTATAAATTCTCTGGGTAATCTTTTATATCTAAGAAGCATAATGAATTGCACTTAATGCCCTTCCAAACCTATTCACTTCTCCAAATTTACCCACTTGTCCATATGACAAGTCATATTGACCCAAATTACATCTGAGATTTAATTGGAGATCTGAATTTGGATCCCTAAAGTCAGCCTCTCACATGTGGATAGAGGGAAAGAAACTCAGGTTTGTAAGCATGATTAAACCAAATTATTACTCAGTGCAGCTGTTTATAAAGTAATATTTGGGGGGGCTTGGTGAAGAGAGGCAGACTATCTTGAACAAGAAGCATGACACTTATTTTCCGCTCTGCACTTTATAGTCCAGTTGTATTTGTCAGGCAGGTCTGGAACCTTACATAGTCCAAAAGTGACAGAATAGGATGAGGGTGGGGTGAGGTGGGGTGGAAATTATGAGTATTATTCAAGTTACCAGGGAAGTACTTGGGAACACTATAAAATAAACTATCAGGGAGGGGATTGGATATGGAGCTCTGGCAGTGGAATATACCCCTCTTATCCTATGGTCTTGTCAATGGATCCATTTTATAATTAAAAAATAATAAAAAAGAAAAATCTAAAATAAGAAAATGTATAAACATTAAAAAGAATATCCTGAAAATGGAAAAAAATGAATTATTATGCTTGTAGTGAAAGTGCTGTCTGTGGCCTTAAAAAAAAGAAGAAGAAGAAGGAGAAGGAGGAGAAGGAGAAGGAGAAGGAGAAGGAGAAGGAGAAAGAGAAGGAGAAGGAGAAGGAGAAAGAGAAGGGGAAGAGGAAGAAGAAGAAGAAGAAGAGGAAGAGGAAGAGGAAGAGGAGGAGGAAGAGGAAGAGGAAGAAGGAGAAAAGAAAGAAAGAAAAGAAACAAGAGGGCAGGGTAGATAGCATAATGGTTACGCAAACAGACCCCCATGCCTGAGGCTCCAAAGTCTCAGGTTCAATCCCTTGCACTACCATAAACCAGAGCTGAGCAGTGCTCTGGTAAAAAAAGAAAAAAAAGAAAAGAAAAGAAAAGAAAAGAAAAGAAAAGAAAAGAAAAGAAAAGAAAAGAAAAGAAAAGAAACAAGAATACCCCATGGCTCTGTGTATGGAAAATGGTTATGACTGAAAACCTTGAATGGTGATATCAACCTTATCCAAAATTGAAAGAATATCCTAGGAGTTAGTATTGTCTGGAGGTAGGATGGAAAAACCTGGAAAGCCATGAGATCTCCATCATTGTTTTAGTCACATATAGACTGGCTGAGCACTTGGTGCTGTTGTTCTAAGCTTATCAGGGTTGATAGTAAGACTTATTGGCTTCCTATTTAGTTGGCATCTATTTGAAGAAAAAAAAAAACAGTATGTACATGGAATTGTTTGCAAATATTGTTATATTTGAGACAGACCACATCCTTATAAGGTAGATATACTTTTGTACTTGTATTTTGTGGGGCATGAAAGTGAGATTTAACAAGGTTTGAAAACTTATCCAAAACAGTAGAGATGGTTGATAATCCATTCCAAGCTCATTGTATTTTAATTTCTTAGCCATCTGCTACTTTTAAAAATGACACTTAAAGGCACTTCTAGGACTCATGTTCTTTAATTCTATAATACTGGATTTGACACCAAACATGGTCAGCACAGTTAGAAACCTAACCACAGTGACAGTCTCTTTTCACAACTGAACTAAAAAGAACAGGTCTTCAAACTAGGTCATTTTTAACTACCAAATGTAGCTGTGATTGCAGAGAATGATGAAGGAAAGTAATAGTGGAAGAATATTTGTGATATAGGACAGGGTGGCTTTCTAACTTTATATTTTATTCATGTTTCTGTGGGGTAAAAGTACCAGACTTGGCAAATAAAGAGGTTATGATTCAAGTCATTGAAGGGGAAACCTGGAAAAATCATGAACAAAACTTCATTATGCTCATAATTAGGCTAAAAATAAGAGCATACGACAGCTGAGGGAAAACACAAGCTGCAGATATTGGATTTCTGGTAGACAGAGTTGAAGAGGAATGAATATGTGAAGTGATATTATTGCAGCAGAAGACAGGAAAGAAATGGATGGAGTTAATAACTTAATGCATCTGGAAAAGTAGGAAAGCTATGCAGTGATAAATAAGAGTGGAAGTAGGAGAAAATAAATGAATAAATAAAGCAAAAAATAAATTACCAATAATGTGAGGTACTAAAATCCTAAGCTGTCATCAAAGACAATAAAGATCTAGCAATAGATACGTTAAAAAAAAAAAAAAGAAAGAAGGCAGTGGCAGGATGCATATGGCAAAAATGGGGGGATAACAAATGTTTTAAAATGATTTGTGAAATCTGTAATTAGTTGGTAAGAGGCATATAGCTCATAAAACTCTTATGAAATTAAAAAGGCAATAGAGTAGCCCTAAAGGTATTAATGAAATATCCTGAGCAACTTGAAGTACTGCCATAATATAGTAGAGAAAGAAGAGAGATACTATATTTTAAGATTTTTTTTTCATTTTCGAGGATAAAGGTTAAGAAATATGAAAGCCACATATGAAAGAACATGAGATATTTCATTTGCAAAGTAGGGTGGTATAGAGGAGAACTCCATTACAAAAACACCAGGAGAGGGCATAGAAGATAGCTCACACAGACAATGCCATCTGCTTTGTCACTCACATGGCCCAGGTTCTAGCCTGGCTACCATCAGACAGTAGGAACATTCTGTGCTGTAGTATCTTTTCCTCTCTTCCTCTCTCTCTGTCTCCCTCTTCTTATGTGAAAAAATCTTTCTGGAGTAGTGAAGCACTAGTGATAACAAAACAACAACATGCATAAATAAATAAATAAACACAAAATCTATAAGGGAAGGGAGGAAAACACTTTGAGGCTTTGTGTTTTTGTGCTAATCTGGGCACAAACACATTCATGTTTTTAGTCCTTGCAAAAACTTTATGGTTATGACAATTTTCCCAAATTCCCAAATTCCCCAAAGGCAAATGGAAATTCAGAAAGTTTAAATTAAGTCTTAGGTTTCTCTGATAAGGATTTTTAAATCTGGGAATCAAATCCCTTTTTCTGAATGCAAAACTCTTTTGTTTTGCATCAAACCATCCAAATGAAATATGTGAGTCATTTGAGCCTGTTCAGTTTTTTTAGGGTCTTTCATCTTTGGCTATAGTCTTAATATTCGGAGTCTCCATTCTCTTGTATTTGAAGATTTTTGTTTTTGCCTCCAACACATTGATTGGAGGAAAGATCCTAGGTGCATAAAATGGTTCAGGTATCCATGAAGCTGAAAATTTACCCCAGCCCTCTGTTTGTATTCCTCCCTCTCAGTAATGCCAAATATCAGAAAGCACAAGGAATTGCAAAGGCTCCAAGAGCTGCTAGCAACAAAGATTAGACATTCTGTGCTCCATCTTTCTATCAATTCACCCTGTAGATCTTTAACTTAGTTAGAAAATTTCAGCCCTAGATGGATGTGGGCAGCTCTTAGAAATAAATGTATTCTCAGTAAGGGAGGTGTCCGAATGGATTCATGAGAGGTATCTCATGCCTCACAAATCTCCCTGAATATTTCATGTACATTAAAAAATTAGTAGATGACAAAACTGGAGTGGTGGTGTATAATTTACCTAGACTTTTGAGATGTTTTTGGTAAGGGGTAGGGCAGGAGATTTATCTGTGGGCACATTAAGCAGCACTTGGAACAAAATGCATTGGCTGTGCTTTAGCACCCATCAGAGAGAGTAGCAGACAGCTGCTTCGTGGTGAGGCAGTAAATACAGGCGTAGCAAACAGAAATATTATCTTCATTTTTCTTTATCTTCTGCACAATGGATTGGTACGTTTATTTTTTTGAAGGGTAAGATAGCATTGCCTCTGTATGAATGAGTTTAAAGGTATAAACAAGGGAGTCTGATGGCCTAATGTGAAGGACTCCAGTGGGAATCTGCCTCCTTGTAGATAATGAGATCATATTTGGAGTTGATATGTCACCAAGTAAGAAAATGAATTTAGTAGAAAAATCACTACTAAAGAAATGGTGGGGGAAAATATGTGGAAAAGAGGCTGAATTCATGACCTGGGACCTTTTTCATGTTTGGAAAAACATTTAGTATGTGACCTTCATACTGAAGATAAATACAATGTAGGTTTATAGTAACTCAGCTCTCTGAATTATATTTAATTGGGAGTGAAAAAATCTGAAGTTTCAACCTTGAGCTACAGTTACTAAGAGAAGAATCAGTGTCTTCCATTCACTTTCTACCTTTCCAGGATCTAAAATTCTCTAAAATTGGCCCCAGCGTCTAATCTCAATGTTCCTGGCCCACAGGGTAACAAGGACAGAGGCTCACCTGTGACTCTGAATGATGACTGTATCTTGATCAGTGATGAAAAGAAGCACTGTTCTTTTCTGCTAACAGAAATTTGTGTACTCACAAAATTTAGTTTCCTTCTTCCTTTTGCCCCATTGGCCTTTATGTGCTTTTTCGGAGACCATGTGCTGGAGATTAGTTTCAAGCTTATTGACCTATTCTTGCAGAACACACAGAATAGCGAACACTAGTCTGTATAGAGGTGTTTATGGAACAGCTGTGGAATGAAGGCTGTGTTTACTACCTGCTTTGAGAATAGTATTCTCTTTGGAATCTTGTTTCTTTGTAAACTTTAGTAAATGTGAAATATAGTAACTGGTTCTTTCTTTCTGTTTATCGTTCGATAGGACAGAGAGAAATTCAGAGGGGGGAGGAGACAGAGAGGGAGAGATAAAGAGTGACAGCTGTAGCACTGCTTCACTAGTGAAGCTCCGCCCCTACAGGTGGGCATGGGGATTTGAACTTACATCCTTGAACATGATAATATATGTGCTTACTCATGTATGCCATCATCTGGCCCACAAGTCCTCTTTTCCTTCCTTCCTTTCTTTCTTTCTTTCTTTCTTTCTTTCTTTCTTTCTTTCTTTCTTTCTTTCTTATAACTGTAAAAAGAAATGTTGGGCAAGAAAGGAGATTGAACAGGAAATTCTGATGTTCTTTCTTTTTGGTCATGTAATTATCTCTCAGTGCTCAGAAAATATGAATAGATTACATTTTTGTTTCTCTCTTTCACAGAGTACTTTCAACCCTTGTTTCTGTTTTAGTAACACAACATGTCTATAATGTGTATTTCCATTTTGCAGATGACCAAGATGATTCTCACTGTTTCCATGAGTTCTTGAGGCCAAGCCACCTTCAAATAGGGCACTTAGGGTCTGTATGTTGAGTTGAGAAGTCCAAAATATTGTTACTTAAAGTCTACAATAGGTAGAGCTCTAAGGAGAGCACAACCAATCAGAAATAAAATACCTTATTCCTTCTCTGTTCCCTGGTGAGAACTCTAGCCACCTTTTTTGGATGTGGGAAATAAAATAAGATGAATGAGGTTGAGACTTAAATTGTTATAAAATTATTAAAGAGAAATCTGTCTTAAGTTATCACCTAAGGGGCCAGTAAAAACAGGTTGTCGAAGAGGTGGATTTTTAAATAAAGGTTGAGTAGAATTACACTCAGATCCCAAGAGATACTGCTAAATTATTTTTTTAAGCAGGAGGTTACACAGTAAGGTGACCTTCCTGACTCATTGCTTGCAATTTTTATACCAAAACATATTCTATCCAGAAAGTCTAGAAGAATCTACATTCTACTCTTTGGATACATGTATTCCCTGGGTCTTCTGTTATCTTCTCAGAACAATTCACTGAGTGAAGTTGGTGAGAGAGAAGTTGGTGCTTCAAAACTGAGAAATCACCTGAAATTTTTGCCTCCAGGGTTATCCCAGGGGCTGATTGCCTGTACCAAATCCTCAGCTCCTAGAGACCACTTTTTCCTTTTTATTGGATAGGACACAGAGAAATTGAAAGAGGAGAGGGAGATAGAGGGGAGGAGGGAAAGATAGATATCTGTAGACCTGCTTCACCTCCTGTGAAGCGACCCCCCTGCAGGTGAGAAGCCAGAGGCTCCATGCAGGGTACTTGTGCTGGTTCTTGCACTTTGTACTATGTGGGTTTAACCTGGTTTGCTACTGCCCCGCCCCCTCACCTGAAATTCATATGCTTGAAAATTGAGTACCCTAGGGGGGGCTGGTGGTAGAGCACCTGGTTAAGTGCATGTAGCGGAAGCACAAGGTCTGGCACAAGGAATCCGGTTTGAGCCCCTGGGTTCCCACTTGCAGTGGTTTGCTTTACTAGCAGTGAAGCAGGCCTGCATGTTTCTATCATTTTCTCCCCCTCTCCCTCTCTCTGTCTTCCTCTCCTTTCTCAATTTCTCTCTGTTCTATCCAACAACAGCAATAGCAACAACAATGGGAAAAATTGAGTATCCTTTAAAGAATCCTTCACTTGAGCTAATGTCTTTATATCTATTAACAATAAGCTCCAATATATCACTCTCTCACTTAAAAACTTGTTATGCTTGCTTTGCCTTCTATGTTTGCGTATCCTGTCTATTTGCTTTGTTCTGCTGACTCTCCACATACACCCATGAATACGCATTACCTAAACAGTTGCTTCCTATGTTAAGATTTTTTTTTTTAACCCAGTTCTTCTGAAATAGGCTCATGTTCTTTATGCTGTATACCCATTCATCCATCCACTCAGAATACAGGTTTGTAATTGCCTGTGACAAAATCTGTAAATGTGGGAGAATATTGAAGGCATTACTACTGTCTCATGCTTAGAGGAGATGTTTGTTCCACTATAGAATGAGAATGTTTATTGAATGAAGGAATAAAAAGGGAATTTGTGAGTAAGACTTACTCTAGAAAGACAGGTGAAAGTTATCCCTGCTCCCATAGCACATTTGGCCATTTCAACTTAAACTAACTTTCCTTCCACATTTCCTTGACAGTTAAAATCTTTGCAACCTATCAAGTTACAATCTATTCTTAGCTTCTTTTGTGAATACTTGAGTAATAATTTCACCGGATAGCTGCTTAGTAAATGAGCCACATTTATCAGTTGTTTGATGGGGGTAATAATTGATAAAAAAAAAAAGAATAAACCTTATATAGGTTTTCAGTTTGCATGAGGATTAGGAAATTAAGTAGGAAAAAATATCCTTATTTTATTTTATTTTATTTTCAGTCATTGCAAGCAAAAGAAAGATAGAAAGAAATGGGGATTCTGGTGTTGTGAATTGCGTATAGTTGTACTCCTCTTATCCTATGGTTTTTGTCAGTGTTTTTTTTTATAAATAAAAATTATAAAATAATAATTTTAAAAAGAAATAGGGATTTAAAGATGTCAGAAAGGGTTAGAGATTTGGTGAGCTTTAACTCCCAGGTGTGGGAATTGAATTTAATAGGTGCATTTTATCTAATTCTTTGTTTTATTTAAGAAAGGAGACATTAACAAAAACATAGGATGGGGGGGTACAACTCCACACAATTCCCACCACCCAATCTCCATATCCCATCCCCTCCCCAATAGCTTTCCCGTTCTCTATCCCTCTGGGAGCATGGACCCAGGGTTGTTGTGGGCTGCAGAAGGTGGAGGGTCTGGTATCTGTAGTTGCTTCCCCGCTGAACATGGGCGTTGACTGGTAGATCCATACTCCCAGTCTGCCTCTCTCTTTCCCTAGTAGGGTGAGTCTCTGTAGAAGCGGAGCTCCAGGACACATTGGTGGGGTCTTCAGTCTAGGGAAGCCTGGCCGGTATCCTGATGGCATCTGGAACCTGGTGGCTGAAAAGAGAGTTAACATACAAAGCCAAACAAATTGTTGAAGAATCATGGACCCAAAGGTTGAAATAGTGGAGATGAAGTGTTGGGGGGTAGTCACTGCAAACTCTAGTGTACTACTGCTTTCAGGTATATATTTGCCCTAGTTTATGGATACGTGTGAACATATGCTCTATCTCATGGAACCTGGTGTCTATCTAGGATTTGGGACTTTGTTAGGAAGTGAACCACCTGGGATGGAATTAGAGAATACTATGAAAGGAAAGGTCTCACCTGAGTAATGAAGCTGAAGGGTTGTCCTTCTACACCTGAAGTCTCTGGACTCAGTCTGAGCTGAAGCATGTTGAGGTGGCACTCGTTGTGTTGATTAGGTTGTGATCAACAGTATTACTGATAAGATGCAGTATTATTTGATAAGAATTGGGAGAAGCATGCAGGAAAGTGGGCCCTACCCTAGGGTCCCAGGACTGGGGAAGTTTAGACTCTATAGTGGAAACGTGAGGTTCGTGCTATCTTAGGGTTCAAGAAGACAATGGATAGTTATTGTTACCATCACATTATTTGGTAATTGGGTTAACTTTGAGAAGTCCCTTTGTTAGACATGCAAATGTGTTCGCCTACTGAGGAGCATGGGGACATAATCCTACATACCAATTTCAGAAGTGTAACTATTCTCAGGTATGCCTGTTCATGAAGATAAACAGCTAGAAACAACCACAGAGTTTGTTTGTTTGTTTTAAACCCATCACCTTCCCTTGAATTCTGGAAGAAGAAAGTTCATATTCCAGAGAGTTCATGTCAGATGAGAATCACTTGCCAAAGCAGGTAGTTCAGGTATAAAAAGAATAGAACTCACTGCATCATTCTGTCTATGCCACTGGAGCAGCAACATTGTTTCTAGACTTCAGGAAGGATAATTATTCTTCATCTTAACACTACATTATATCATTATGAAGCTTTTGTCAAAAAGCTCTTTATGACCATGAGTCCATTAAGCTTCTTCACACCCTAATAGAGGAAACATTTTGTTTCTTTCACAGATGGGCAAAATGAAGGCCAGAGAAATGTGATGCTTCAGCAGAAGGAGTAGAGGGTGGGAACTACTAGTGATTCCTGACTTCTAGCTTACCTGGCAACCCAAGCTCAGCTTCTCTCTCAGCATCTTCTGAAAATCTCCATAGTCAGTCAAAAGATTTATACTTTCTTATTATCCTAGCATCTTCTTCTTAATAAATCTTTTTCCCTAGCACAAGGAGTGAATTTAAAGGAATATATTAAATTAAAATGGGCTTGCAAAGCAAGATTCTACTTTGACCCTAATATCTCCCTCAGATTCCCTTCTGTACCTGCATGCCCTTATCAAACATGATTGGACTTCTCTGGAAACAGACTGAGGTTGGAGTCATGGCCAAAAGGCAGAAATAGAGGTATGGGCATTATTATAGCAAATAACAAGCAAATCTGTGATGACTGAAAACTCTGATGTACCAGAACATTTACTACTTGTATTTTTTCAAGAATAATCTGGACATCTTATATTTTCAATACAATTTTATTGAGAAATACATTTTGAATACTGAATTTTAGAAATTGAAGTCACTGGGATGACAATATAGCTCAACCAGGGTGTGCCTACTTCATCATGCATACAACCCAGGTTCAAACCTAGCCCCAATCACACTAGGGGAAACCTAGGTGCTCTCACCTTCTGTTTCTACTTGAAATAATTTCCCAGCAATAACAAAAACCGAAGTCTCTAACATTCTTGCCTTTATCTCCGATTAGAAGAAACAAAAACAATTTTAATAATAATATGGCCTCATGCTAGTTCATTTTGGCTCCATGGGATATGAAACACAAGCTTACTGAACATCTGGAAATCAGTACAATCAGCAACTTAAGATAAATGCACACATATGATGTTCATACAGTATTTTTCTTAAAGTGCAAAATGTATTTCTTTCATTAACTTGATCTCAGAGGGATAGCATAGAATATCTAAAATTGTAGACTTTCTGTGGTATTCTAATTTGATTCAAAAATCACACCCAATTCAAATGAAAAGTATCTTCTTTAAAAAAAGTTCTCCTAGGCTCATTAAATACATAGTCATTTTGAGGATTTGAAACTAAATATAAAATTAGTATGGATTGTATTGTTATGTGAAAACTGAGAAATGTTATGCATTTGCAAACTATTGTATTTACTGTTGACTGTAAAACATTAATCCCACAATAAAGAAATAAAAAAAAATTAAAGAAAGTAGTGAGCAGGGCAGTGGCATCCCAGTTGAGTTCTCATTTCTGCACACAAAGAACCTGGTTTAAGCTCCACTTCCCAATGCTTCACAATCAGTAAAGTAGTACTGCAGGTGTCTCTTTTTTTCTCCCTATCTCTTCTTCTTCCTTCTCAATTTCTCAGTCCTATCTAATAAACAAAGAGGAAGTAAAGGCTGCCAGGAGCAACGGATTCATGGTACACACACCAATTCTCAGCAGTAATTCTGGTGGCAATTAAAGAAAATTATAAGTACTCAAAAAACACCACTCAGAAGTAGCTGATAATAATTAGTATATTATTTTTATTTATTGTTTATTAAGTATTTATTAAGTATCATATATGTAATATATTATATATATATATATGATTCCTGACGAATATCTTCATAAACACTAATGATAGTTGCTATCTAATAAAGATTACTTATCCCCTTCATTTGTGAGTTAGGTTTTGTTTTGGTTTGTTTTTAACAGAACACTGCTTACCTTTATGGTAGTACTAGGGATTGAACTTTGGACTTCAAAGCCACAGGCATGAAAGTCTTTTGCAAAACCTTTATGTTATCTCTACCTGAGATAGGTGTTTAAAATGCCTTTCATTTTTCTTTCATTTGTGTACTTATTTTATTATTAATGGGAAGAAATAGAATGAGAAAAGCAGAAAGAAAGAGAAGCAGGAAGAAATAGAAGATACCTGAAGCCCACTCCATTATTTGCCAGGCTGCCTCTCTCCCCCCACTTGAGAGTTGGGAACTAAAGCTTGAACCCAAGTGTTTGGACATGGTAGCTTGTGTGCTTTATGGGCTGAATCACCTCCCAGCTCCTCAGTGTTGTTTTTCTTCCTCTCCTTCTCCTCCTCCTCCTCCTCCTTCTTTTCCTTCTAAAATATAGTAGTTTGTACATCTGTAACATTTCTCAGTTTTTCACATAACGATCTAATTCCCAGCCCCCCAGGTCCTCCTCTGTTATCACATTACAGGACCTGAACACTCCTCCTACCCACCCCAGAATGTTTTACTTTGGTGCAATACACCAAATCCAGTCCAAGTTCTGCTTTGTCTGTGTGTGAAATTGTCCCATATTCATCCTTCTCTTTCTGGCTTATCTCACTTAACATGATTCATTCAAGCTCCATCCAAGATGAGGTGAAGAAGGTGAATTCACCATTTATAATAGCTGAGTAGTATTCCATGGCTGAGTAGTATTCCATTGTGTATATATACCACAATATTCTCAGCCACCCATCTGTTGTTGGACATCTAGGTTGCTTCCAATTTTTGGCTATTACAAATTTTGCTGTTATAAACATGAGTATATACAGATCTTTTTGGATGGGTATGTTTGGTTCCTTAGGCTATATCCCCAGGAAAGGAATTGCAAGGTCATAAAATAGGTCCACTTGTAGCCTTCTGAGTGTTCTCCAGGCAACCTAAACAGGGGTTCAATGTACTTCTTATTAAATGAAGGATGCCAGGGCCAGCTGGTGGTGTATCTAGTTGAGCACACAGGTTATAATGCACAAGAACCCGAGTTCAAGCCTCCCAATGCCACTTGCAGGGGGGAACTTCATGAGCAGTGAAGCAGGCCTGCAAGTATATCTCTGTCTCTCTCCCTTTCTATCCCCCCCCCCCGATTTCTGGCTGTCTTTATCCAATAAATGAAGATAATTTTTAAAAATGTTTTAAAAAATGAATAAATAAAGGATGCCTAAGTGACCACCCCTACTGTTATCAAAGTTCTGTGCCCCCCCTACTTCCAATTAACACCATACTTCTCACAAAATCCAAGAGGCAATTTGGTTACCATTGTTTTTATAAGTTCATTTGTTTTAGTCTTCCATATTCTGTGTGTGAACAAATATGTGCAAAATATAAAACAAAATGAGCTAAATGGTATTTAAAAGTTTAAGTACTCAGCCACCTCATCTTTCAAAGATCTGAAAACTTCAATCCAAAAAAAGGAGAATTTTCCAGGGTTACACTGGAAACTCAAGAAATGGGAGGAAGACTGGACCTATTCCAGTGATTTCTCAGTCCTTCATCTTGTCTATGAAAGACATTCTCCTTCCAAAACGATTGTGCTCTGTTTCACACTTGAGAAGTTTAGTTGTGAAATCAAAACTTAGGGATGTTCAGCTAGCAGAGATAGGACTAAATAATGAGCCAGTCTAGCAAAGACCCATATCCCATTGCAAAGGCATTCAGACAGGAAGAATCCACTCTTACATAGTAGATTAGCCTTTTCTTTTTTTTTAAATTTTTCTTTTTGTAAAATAATTTTTATTATATTTATTTATTAGATAGATATAGCTAGAAATTGAGAGGTAAGGGGAGACTAAGAGAGAGAGAGAGAGAGAGATACCTGTAGCACTGCTTCACCACATGTAAGGCTTTCCCCCTGCAGGTGAGAACCAGGGGCTCAAACCTGGGTCCTTGCACATTGTAGCATGTGCACTCTACCAGATGCGCCAACACTCGGCCCCTTCTACTTTTTTTTTATATTTACTTATTTATTTTCCCTTTCGTTGCCCTTTTTTTTATTGTTGTTGTTATAGTTATTGATGTCATCGTCGTTGTTAGATAGGACAGAGAGAAATGGAGACAGATGGGGAAGAGAAAGATAGATACCTGCAGACCTGCTTCACCGCCTGTGAAGTGACTCCCCTGTAGGTGGGAAGCTGGGGGCTTGAACCAGGATTCTTATGCAGGTTCTCGTGCTTTGCACCACGTGCACTTAACCCGCTGTGCTACCCCTGACCTCTAGCCTTTCCTTCTATGAATGCTACCAACTGGTTGGATCAGGCCCAATCACATTCAGAGAGTAATCTGGTATATTTGGTCTACTTATTTCAATGTAAATCTCATCATACATGCTCACAGACACACCAGAATAACCATATAGTTGACACATTCAGGTGGATACATAAAATCAGCTATCATAATATAATAACTGTGATATAATATTAAATATAAAATGTGCATATTTAATTATGCTTAATGAATTGTGTCATTTTATTTTCTCCACAGTTATCTGAGCAAAAATGCAAACAATAAATAAATTATGTGTGATGATGGAGAAACACGATTTGAATAATATATTTGCAACCTAGAATCTGTTGATATGAAAATTTGCAGGTTACAATATTGAAAACTTGAGCATTTTGTTTACAGTCAAAATACAAGAAAAACATTTGGAGACCTTTTATCATAAGATTCTTCTGTAAGTCCCCCATGAAACACACCTTTAAAGATGTGTTAACAATCTCCATTTTTAGTGATATGATATGTATCTGCTTCCTTATACATGTATGCATCCACAATCCTAGAGGCTTTTGAAAAGTTTGAAATAGTTTAACGAACTTTGTGGCTTTAATTGACTTTTCCTCCACAGAATGTGCTAGAAAAGACCTATGGTACAAAAAACATAGTCTAAAAAATTATTTATTTTCCACAATTAAAACCTCATCTACAGGGCAACAGGGACATTTTGCTTGTCAGCAAAATAAATTTATTCTGAATTTATGAATTGATAATAAGCCAGCTTCTCATAATGATTAATGGTAATTAACCTTTTAGAGCACCGTCACTTACCTGGTCATCTTTGGCTGACAGCCTTGGGAGTCAAACAGAATGCTGATGGTAAGAGAAGGGGGGGAGATGAAGAAACACAGAGAGAGAGAGAGGGAGAGGGAGGGGGAGGGAAAGAGGGAGAGGGAGAGAGAGAGAGAGAGAAAGAGAGAGAGACAGAGGCAGAGACATACCTATCCCTTGGCTCCCAAGGACCTGCTAAATGAAATCACTATTCTTACATGGAGATGTTACTAATATGCTACAGCTTCAGAGAATTTTAAAAATGACATACATGGGTCATCCTAGAGAGATGTTTTCTATCCTGAAAGGACCTTTTAACAGAGACAGACAGCATACTCATTATTTTTTTAAGGTGTGTGACTTTGATAAAGTCATTTCACCTGTGCGAACCTAACTTCTATCTATGACTTGGATGAATATGAATTATATTGAGATCCTAAATGAAGGGTCTTATGGAATAATGTAGGGCAAAAGGCAAGCCCTTTGGTTAAGTAATCAGCATAACATGTTAGCTATTTTGCAACAAGTGAGCACAATCCTAATACTAACCTAGATCCATGACATACTTTGTATCTCTGCCTATTATTATTTTTTAATTTTTATTTGTAAAAAGGAAACACAAAAACCATATGACAAGAAGGATACAACTCCATACAATTCCCACCACCAAAACTCCATATCCCATCCCCTCCCCTGATAGCTTTCCTATTCTTATTCTAACCCTAAGCACCTGACATTGATAGGAGCATTAAAGCTTCCTGGGGAGTAGATTTTATATTGGGGCTTAACGTGGAAGACATTTATTAAGGAGTGCATTTATAACACAAAACTTAAGGAAGGGAGCAAAAGACTGCAGGATTCAGCAGAATTTTTAAAGAAGCATTATCCTTTTCTTTCATGAAAGATTATGTGTGTGGGAAGCAGTGGGGAGACCAAAGCATCATTCTGGCACATGCAGTGCTGGGATCAAACAAGTTCTGCACTCTGCTGCTGAGCCATCTCCCCTGCCACAAGTGTGGGGGGGGGTCATACAGAATGACAGACTTGATTGACTCCAGTTGATCTCTGGAGACAGAATGGTCAAGTGAGAGGTCTGAATCAGGATCAGTGACAAGTCTATATACTTCTTTAATGATCAATCACTGGATAGGGTGTGGGCTATCTCAGAAAAATTTATGGCTTAGACAGGCTTCTTGAGAGAGTCCATGAAGGGTTTGAGGGCTGAGGGTTATTTGCAGACAACACTGCTGAATGATATAAACACCAGTCCTTTCATTAAGAAGGTTCTGGGTGGGTTTATATTTATTGAGCATTTATTGAATACCAGATCACTCTGGCTGCTATCTGTTTTATCACATTTAACTTTCACTACAACCCCATTAGCTAAGTATTTATATACACATATGTCACATGATAAGATCAAGGCACCAAATCTAACAACTAGTAAGTTATGCAACTAGAATTCAAATCAAGTCATTAATTCTGTTTCATGTTAATTTGCATGAGCCCAAGGATTTGCAAACTGGAAAGCTCACACTCATCACTGGTTCTTTCCAGTACTTCTCTAATTTCTTCTTGGTGATTGTTTCTGCTTTCTTCCCTTTCAAAGTTCATTTTTCTATAGGGTTCACTTTATAATATGACTTGATCCTTCTCCATTGAGGTGGAACTCATCCTGATTCTCCAAGTCTGTGACTAGTTATATGAACTGACAGAAGTTAATTATCTACCCTGGGTCTCAGTTTCCCTCATCTGTAATATGAAATTGGTAATATGGAATGTCTAAGATTTTAAAAGTAAATGCATATGTATGAAACTTCTAAGTTTGCCTGATGTGTAGTTTTTTACTAGTTTTAGTATGTGCACATTTTAATAGCACAATATATGCTAGTAATGTAGTTTTTTTCATATGTCTGATGATTTTCTTATTTATAAATAAAAGTAGCATGATATCTATTTTAATAAACTTTGGTCTTAGTATAATGCCTCTGGTAAAAAAAATAAAAGAAAGGGTTATTAAATTACATTTTAGCAAAAGAAAGAAAAATTTAACTAATTATAAACATTAATATCTTTCAAAAACATTCCCTTCTCTCCATGCATCATCCTAGTTCAGGTCTATAATGTTTCTTCCTTTTCTTTTGAAGATCCAGAATCAAAGTCTGACTCATATTTGTTAACTTATCTAGTATAAGTATCTATTTCTGCATTGATAAAATAAGAACAGAGAGAGTGATATAATAATAAGAGAATAAAATAAGATATTTAGATAAAGTCCAGAACATGTCATATAGCAAACCCTGAGCAAATACTTTTGTGTTTAGTTTTTTTAGTTTTATTAGTGATTTAGTATTGATATACAAAATTACATGTCAACAGGGATATACTTCCACACTGTTCACAGCACGAGTTCTGAATCCCCAAACCCTCCATTGTAAGCCACAACAGTTCTCCTTAGGTTGTGGACATGGAGCAACTATCATCTCTACAGCTGTCTACATTTGTTCATAATTGCTGCCTTTTTCTCTCAAGTCATGTTCTCTCTTCCCCTCCAAGCCACACAGGACCCTATTACTACATCCAAATGTCCTGACCTTATTCCTCCTCTCTCTCTCTCTCTGGATCCTGATTGAGCTGGAGTTCAAAGCCTCTTCTTCCTGTCACTTCTCCCCCACTGGGAGTATGGATAAAAATAGTTTTGGGGGGTGCAGAAGGTAGGTGTTCTGGCTTCTGTAATTGCTTCTCTGTTATACATGGGCATTAGCAGATTGGACCAAAGCCCCAGCCTGTTTCTTTCTTTCCCTAGTAAGGTAAAACTCTGGAGAGGTGAGGTTCCAGGACACACCGGTGAGGTTGTCTGCCCAGCGAAGTCAGGGTGGAATCATGATAGCGTCTGTCACTTGGTGTCTAGGTGACAGGACATAAAGTGAGACAAAATGGTTAATGAACAGGAAACAAAAAGTAAGAACAGAGCAGATGTGATTAGGGATCTTAGGGTGGAAGGAAGCTGGGAAATCCATTTTAGGCATGTTTAGAGGAGCCCACAATTATGTCAATGCTTGCCTGAGTTTGATAGCTAACATGAAGTTGGATAAATCTATTGTTTGAGAAAACTATATCAAAGTAGAGAAAAGGGCTAGAAAATTGAGTTAGGGCCAAGTGTAGCTCCGATTCTTGAAAAATATCTGTGAATAAAATTAACTATCTACCCCATCCACTCGACCCAAGCACAAGAGCCTGCGTAACCTCTAAGTCCCTATTGGACTGAGCTTGAAGCTGAACAAATACTTTGAATAATAACAGTAAAAGCTACAAGAACTACCACAATTGCTCATATTGTTGAACTTAGTCTATGCTTCTTATCCTTTTGTAGAGATAAAAAGGCCAGACTAGAAGCAGGAAGGGGGCTGGCAAGATCGCTTAGCTGGGAGGTTGATCCTGGTTCCATTCTGGCTCCCACCTCCACCACACTGAAGGAACTTGGACACTATGATAATTTTCCTTGTCTCTGTCTCTTTCTATATCTCTGTCTCTTTTACTCTGTACAAAAACTATTCCAGAGCCCCAGTAGCAACAACAACAAAATTCATTTTGAAGTAGTAAGGTACTGTAGAAAAAGTTTATTCATTGGAGTCTGGCTCTATCAAAAGCTATTTCTTAGCCTTTGAACAAGTTAATTAATTTATTTTGACGTTTTTTTTAAATTTTCAGATGGAAGCAATAGCAGTGTATATGTCATAGACTCATAGGGTTAAATGAGGTAATGCAGCTGGAGCATTTCAGAGAGCTACTGAGACCAGTGAGCACATATGAAATGCTAGTTTCATGACTCATACTGTTAGTACGAATTTGCATTGAAGCATTATGGATATTGTGGAGTAATTGAGAGAGCATGAGGAAAGGCTGGCACACACCAGACCATCACACCCATCCAAGCCTTGCTATTGTGCACACTGTCTGGAGGAGATGGGAGACTCCTGGGCCCCACAGCCAGCACAGTGCTCAGGAGAATGTTAAATGGTGGAGAAAATGCTCTGACAAAATTTGTTTAAATGAGACATCCTGTTAGCTCCAGCTCCTCCCAGGTCAAGATGATTGTGTCGGAGCAAGAACACTAATGGACTAGGTGGTCGAGTTTTCCATCTGACTGGGCTGTAGTTTTTTCTCTTTTCTTTCTTTCTTTCTTTCTTTCTTTCTTTCTTTCTTTCTTTCTTTCTTTCTTTCTTTCTTTCTTTCTTTCTTTCTTTCTTTCTTATAAATCAAGCAGCCCATACTCCCAGGCAGTTTTGGTGAATATATCTGTGTATGTGTGTGTGTGTGTATGTGCCTGCATCTCCAATGACAAGTGATTTTCATCCTAAAAAGAGAGTGAAGGGAGGGGGAAAAAAATAGGACAGAAAGGCTGAAAATGTCCTCTGATTTGCATCAATAAGAGAAAAGCTGACCACAGCCTTCCTATACATACAGATGACCCTGGCTTAGGGCAGAGAGGAATTAAAAAAAAAAAAAGAAGAACCCTGCTGTCGAGGGGTGGTACATAATACCCTCAGTAGCCTTAACAAAGGCAAGTGTCAGCTCCTTGACTTCTTAATGATGAATAATTCATATACATCAAAGCAACCCTCACAAAGTATTTTTTTCCTGCAGCCTCAAAGACAATGAAATAACTGCAAAAAGGCCAGAAGGGAAAAGTTTTTATTCTCAAATCTCATTGACTCTATTCTCTTCACTGTGCTGTAGTATCTGTAGTCTGAACATAACTGAAATGAATTTGCAGTGTTATATTACAATGATAATAATAATAATACTTTTAAATTATTTTATTTGCTTCTTATCCCATATAAAGTAAAACTTTTACTCACCCCTCAGAGCCCAGTTTAAGATAACCATGTTTGAAGTTAAGTCTGCCACCTATCTTCCTAGAAGAGTCAATCTAACTATTTATTTATTTATTTGGCCTGAGTTTGAGCCTGCATCCTTGAGCATGATAATGGGTGTGCTTTACCAGGTGCACCATTGTTAGTCCCCTCCCCATTATATTTACACGCTTTCTTTTTCTGCAGTCATTACTAAGATTTTATTCCTTCAAGTAGCTCGGAATCACCAGCACCTAAGAGACCAGGAGACACAGTAGGCACTCAATAAGTGCTGATGGGCTTAAAGTGACTTGCTTTCTTGATATAAAGAAACATACCAATATAAGGTCTATGGCTACCTTCCCTCCACATACAAAAGATGAAAAGAATATTTTGAGAAAAGTCACCACAGGGTATTGTTATTATTACTTTTTTTAGGTTTAGTGTTTCCTAAAAACCCAAATCAAAGGTTTATATATGCCAGGAATTAGAGAGAACCCTGTTTGGAGGACTTATCAATACTCTTTAGGAGGGCAAGAATTTTAAAAAGAAATATTTGTGAGAACTGAGATAAAATTAAGATGACAGAGTCACAATCCAGGATATTTTTATAGTCTGTCTTGAAACATAAGCTCCTTAAACTCACTTTCTTTTTGATGATCATAAATGAAAATTTACTACAGAGGTATGCACATCAAAATGCAGATATTACCCACTTTCCATCTCTCTCAACTGGTTGCTGCTTCAACAAAATATCATTGCAATGTCAGGAAAGAACACATTTCTTTTGTGGAGTAAATTCTTGTTATCAGAGAAAAAAAAGACATTTTGAACTAAACTATGCATTCACTGAATATATTATAAGGCATATTGTATACCAGGTATTAGGTTAATGGCAATGGGAACTTAGACTATAAGATATGGATCTCACTCCTATGGACCTTATATTTCAGCAAAGTGAGAGATACAATAAGATAATTATTTAAAAATATATATCATTTCTACTTAAGACATTAGTAGGGTTATGGTTTTACAGAGGGTATGGTGGCTGATTCTCTGTGGAAAGTTAGTAATAGTTTCTGACAGGAGATGATTTTTAATCTGATTTGTGTATATATGTGTGTGTGTATAGGGGGGCAGTGAGTAAAAGAATACTTTTCCAGTGGAAGAAATGAAATGAAACTAGAGCTTTACCAGGAAAGGTCAACAGTGCTTTCAAAGATCTGAGGTTGTGGAAGATATTGACAGAAGATTGTATATACCTAATTCTTGATAACAGATGAGCAGGTAAGGCCAGAGGAACCCCAGAGATCTCTATTGCTAGAATCCTTGAATTACTGGCTGATAAGTAATATGTGTGTGTGTGTGTGTGTGTGTGTGTGTGTGTGTGTGTGTGTGTGTGTGGAGAGAGAGAGAGAGAGAGAGAGAGAGAGATGTATGTGTTATATGGTAGTAAAATGGGGAGAATATGATGAGATATCAGCTAGGCATTTCTTGGCAGTCAATAAAGTGATGACAGTTTGCACTAAGGTGATAAAATAGTGTGGAGAAAAAAATCAGGTTATTGAAGTTCCTTAAATATTCCTGAAAATAGGTTAAATGCATAAGATGATTGGACATCATTGTGAGGGAAGGATAGACAATGATTGAAATTTACAGACTTTTCAGTAATTAGTTAAGTTTTAGAATTTCTGGAAAGTTGTAACTGTACCTTAGTTCACTTAAAATAGGCATGTTGAAAATAGAGGTAGCATGGCAATTACAAATTGAGACACAGGAAGTTTCGGGTGAAGGGTTTCTGGGGTGAAGGTAAGGATGAGTTATCATCTGAGCTACAGAGACTGGATAAAATGGTCATAGTGGTTGTAAAAAAAACTGAAAGCAATAATGTTACCTATTAGTAGTTTCAAGGTCATGCTTCTGAGTTTGAGAAAGTGGTGCTTATAGGATCGTGAGTGTCTAAGAACCACCTCATTTCAACTGATGAAGGTCAGAGGGCACCACCCAGACTTACTTTCTCTTCCTCAATTCACACCTATAAACTTGAGCTCCTTACTCAGCCAAAACTAAGATTTTGCTTATTCTCTTTTTTTATAATGGTCAAAGTAATCCAGAAAAAAGCCTGAAGAACCTAGGACTCATCAAGTCACATAATCCTTGAAATCACAAAATCGGTGTTTTAGATTGAGAGTAAAATGGGCAATGGATGAAGAAAGATCAAATAGAATAATCTATGAAGGAATCAGGAACATTTTTTTTCCAGGAATTTTAAATTTTATTCAGGAAAATTGAGAACACCCACATGTTGGAGTACATACATGTGGGCTGAAAGAGAGAGAGCCTGAGAACCCTTAATATTTTTTTTCCTTATTGGGATTCATGGTTTACAGTCCATAGTAAAATACAGTAGTTTGTACATGTGTAACATTTCTCAGTTTTCCACATAATAGTCTAACCCCCATTCAAGTCCTTCTCTGCTATCATGTTCCAGGACCTGAACTCTACCTCAGACCCCAAATTGTTTTACTTCGGTGCTGAATACACTGAATCCAGTACCAAGTTCTGCTTTCTGTTTTTCCTTCTCAGGAACATTTCTCAAGACCAGAAAAGATGCAGATGCAGTTAAATTATTATGGTTTGACAAAGAGACATCAGGGGGACCAACAAACTATAAAATGTTAAATAAAATAAATACCAGCAAATGATACAATGCAAGTCAACTAGGCAGTGCATAAGTCAATCTTCCATTAGTCTGGACTTTACCTTTAAATAAGTTTAGTCTGCCTTAGATCTTTTCTCCATTTCCTCCTGAGTGTTTCCAAGAAAAGTGAAATGCAACCTTTCAGATGAGGAGCCTTGAGCAATAAGGTAGCTTAACCTCTGCCTCTTAATAAACAAATGTTGTAGTCTGTGAGTGGTACACTAGGTAAAATATTGGACTTTCAAACATGAAACCTCTGGACTCTCAAGCATGAGGTCTCCAGTTTGATCCTCTGAATGACATATGACAGAGTAATGCTCTGGTATTCTATCTGTCTATCCTATGTCTATCCTATCTGTCTGTCTGTCTGTCTGTCTATCTATCTATCCATCCATCTATCCATCTATCTCCCAGTCTATATCTCATTAATTTTTTAAAAATGAGATCTTTAAAATGTATTTAAACACATGTGTAAAACTCACCTTTGTAGAGCAGGCGGTATGTCAGTATTGTAGAGCACATTTGGCTTGCATGAAGCTTCAGACTCAATCCCTGCCACTCATATAAATGAATGATACACTGCTCTTACATTTTTCTTTTCCCTCCAGGGTTATTGCTGGGCTTGGTGCCTGCACCATGATTTCACCACTCCTGGAGGCCATTTTTTCCCCCTTTTTGTTGCCCTAGTTGTTGCAGCCTCGTTGCAGTTATTATTGCCATTGTTGACGTTGCTTTGTTGTTGGATAGGACAGAGAGAAATGGAGAGAGGAGGGGAAGACAGAGAGAGAGGGGAGAGAAAGATAGACACCTGCAGACCTGCTTCACCGTCCGTGAAGCGACGCCCCTGCAGGTGGGGAGCCGGGGGCTCGAACCGCGATCCTTACGCCGGTCCCTGCGCTTTGCTCCACGTGCGCTTAACCCACTGCGCCACCGCCCGACTCCCTGTTCTTACATTTTTCATAAGGTAAGTAAGTAAATAAAACTTAAATAATGATATAGAAACTCAGCATTTTTATCTCTTATTACTAAAGAATAAAGAATTCTGATTTTTTACCAGGTAACTAAATGTGTATTACACCACCTTCTTTCAAGCAAGTTGTTGCTTTTCCATGTATTTATTCATCAGCAAATATTTATTGAGCACCTACTCTTGTCAAGCGCTGCTTATGACAGTAAAGATTCAAGAAAGAGAGCAAAAATCATTCCCAATTCCATGGAATTTATTGTCTGTTGGAGATTATAAATATCAATAAACAATTACAGGACTAATCAATAGAAGTTGGAACTAAATCTCAAAAGGGACAGAACAAATCTCTCTATGTGCATATAACAAGTACACTTCAGATTTAGATTATACGGTAGGATACGGTTTCCTTAAGAAAGTAAAAAAGCTGTGATTTGTAGGGTGAGTACTGAGGGAGCAGCCTGTGCAAAAGTTCTGTGGCCAAAAGTTCTGAGAAATTTCTTTTATATATATAAATATTTATCTGTTCCTTTTTGTTGCCCTTGTTGTTCATTATTGTAGTTATTATCGTTGTTATTGATGTCATTGCTGTTGGATAGGACAGAGAGAAATGGAGAGAGGAGGGGAAGACAGAGAAGGGGAGAGAAAGATAGACACCTGCAGACCTGCTTTACCACCTGTGGAGTGACTCCCCTGCAGGCGGGGAGCCCGGGGCTTGAACTGGGATTCTTACTCTGGTCCTTGCGCTTTGCGCCACATGCGCTTAACCCACTGTGCGACCTCCCAACTCCACTAGAAATTTCTATTGGGACTGGGAGTACAATGAACATGTAGAAGGATAGGGAGGTAATGTTTTAAAAGTGGGTAAAAGTTAAGGAAGAGTTCACACAGAGGCCTTTCTAATGTTTCATATTGTTTCTATTCTGAGAAAAGGATTTCTATACACAAGTAACTTCTATGATTCTGTTGTCTTTATATACATATTGATTTTTTAGACATTCACAATAACTTTTCTAGATCAGGGCTATATATCTGGGTCTGAGAAAGAAGCAGAGCTGGAGGCGGGGGAGTAAATTGGACTGCACCTCTTGAGAATCTCACAGCTTGTAAAAGAGAAATAGTAGTCAGCTAATTAAGAAATATTATAAACACTGGTAGGAAAAAAGAAAAGTTGTGAAGGAATTAATAGAACTGAGTTTCTCACCCAACTTCAGGGGATAAAGGCAGACTTTCAGGTAGGAACACAGTAAGTACAAGAAGCAGGTAATTTTTTTAAAATTTTTATTTTTAAATTTTTTATTTAAGAAAGGATTAGTGAACAAAAGCATAAGGTAGGAGGGGTACAACTCCACACAATTACCACCACCCAATCCCCATAACCCACCCCCTCCCATGGTAGCTTTCCCATTCTCTATCCTTCTGGGAGCATGGACCCAGGGTCGTTGAGGGTTGCAGAAGGTAGAAGGTCTGGCTTCTGTAATTGCTTCCCCGCTGAACATGGGCGTTGACTGGTCGGTCCATACCCCCAGTCTGCCTCTCTCTTTCCCTAGTAGGGTGTGTCTCTGGGGAAGCTGAGCTCCAGGACATATTGGTGGGGTCTTCAATCCAGGGAAGCCTAGCCAGCATCCTGGTGGCATCTGGAACCTGGTGATTGAAAAGAGAGTTAACATATGAAGCCAAACAATTTGTTGAGCAATCATGGATCCCAAGCTTGGAATAGTGGAGAGGAAGTGTTAGGGAGGTACTCACTGCAAACTCTAGTGTAATCCTGCTTTCAGGTATATATTTTGCAGTAGTTTATGGATACGTGTGAACATAAGCTCTCTCTCACAGAAACTGGTGTATATCTAGGTTATGGGACTTTGTTAGAAAGTGAACTACCTGAGATGAAATTAGAGTGTACTATTAAAGGAAAGGTCTCACCCGAGTAATGAAGCTGAAGGGTTGTCATTCCACACGTGAAGTCTCTGGATACAGTCTGAGGTGAAGCATGTTGAGATGGCAATCGTTGCTTTGGTTAGGTTGTGATCGGCGGATGCAATATTATTTGGTTTGGATTGGGAGATGCATACGGGAAAGTGGGCCCTATCCAAGGGTTCCAGGACTGGGGGAAGTAGGGGCTCTATAGTGAAGATGTGAGGTTCCTGCTGTCTTAGGGTTCAAAAAGACAATCAATAGTTAATATTATTATCACATTATTTGTTAATTGGGTTAACTTTGAAAAGTCCCTTTGTTATGGTTTGCTGTACAGTACCCAGTATCTTGTATATAGCTGTGCTATTGGAAGCTTCTAATCTACTTGGTCTAGGCTTTTGAGAGAGTCCGCATATCAAATACGTAGCCTATATATTAAAAAGATTCAGTTTGTCTTTTGAGAAACTTTGAGACATACAATTTTTTTCCCCCTCTCATATTAATTAACTACTGATTTATATGTCTACATTTTGCTAGGAGTGTACATAAACACCATTCCCACCACCAAAGGACTGTGACCCATTCCTCCCGCCCACTCCCACCCCCCACTGGCCCAGGAAGCTACATGTCTACCCCTCACCACTGGGTTTTTACTTTGGTGCCCTACTTACAATTTGATCAGGTCCTGCTTTTAGTTTCCCTTTCAGATCTTCTAAGTCAGCTTCTGTTGATGAGTGGGATCATCCCATACTCATCTTTATCTTTCTGACTTAGCTCACTTAACATAATTCCTTCTAGCTCTGTCCAAGAGGGGTCAGAGAAGGTGGGTTCAATGTTCTTGATAGCTGCATAGTATTCCATTGTGTATATATACCACAGCTTTCTCAGCCACTCATCTGTTGTTGGGCACCTGGGTTGCTTCCAGGTTTTAGCTATTATGAATTGTGCTGCTATGAACATAGGAGTACACACCTCTTTTTGGTTGGGTGTTATGGAGTCCTTGGGGTATAACCCCAGGAGAGGAATTACTGGATCATATGGAAGGTCCATGTCTATCCTTCTGAGAGTTTTCCAGACTGCTCTCCACAAAGGCTGTACCAATTACATTCCCACCAGCAATGCAAAAGGGTTCCGTTGTCCCCACAGCCTCTCCAGCATTTGTTGCTGCTTTCCTTTTTGATGTATGCCATTCTTACAGGAGTGAGGTGGTAACTTAGTGTTGTCTTAATTTGCATTTCTCTGACAATCAGTGACCTAGAGCAGTTTTTCATATGTTTGTTAGCCTTTTGGATCTCCTCTGTGGTGAATGTTTTGTTCATTTCCTCTGCCCATTTTTGGATGGGGTCATTTGCTTTTTTGCGGCTAAGTTTGCTGAGCTCTTTATATATTTTGGTGATTAGTTTCTTGTCTGATGTCTGGCATGTGAAGATCTTCTCCCATTCTGTGAGGGGTCTCTCTGTTTGTTTAATAGTTTCTTTGGATGTGCAGAAGCTTTTCAATTTGATGTAGTCCCATTGGTTTGTTTCTGCTTTAGTCTTCCTTGCAATTGGGTTTGATTCATCAAAGATGTCCTTGAGGTGTATGTGGGAAAGTGTTTTACCAATGTTTTCCTCTAAGTATTTGATTGTTTCTGGTCTGACATCTAGGTCTTTGATCCATTTGGAGTTGATTTTTGTTTCTGCTGAGATAAAGTGGTTCAATTCCATTCTTCTGCATGTTTCAACCCAGTTTTCCCAGCATCATTTATTGAAGATAACCTCCTTTTTCCATTTAATACTTTGGGCCCCCTTATCAAAGATTAGATGTCCATAGGTGTTGGGATTTACTTCTGGGCTTTCAATTCTGTTCCACTGGTCTGTGTGCCTATTTTTGTTCCAGTACCATGCTGTTTTGACGATGATGGCTTTATAATATAGTTTAAGGTCTGGGAGTGTGATGCCTCCATTTCTGTTTCTTTTCCTTAAGATGGTTTTGGCAATTCTAGGTGTTTTCAGGTTCCAGATCAATGACTGTAGTGTTTGTTCTATTCTCTTAAAGTATCCTGGTGGAACTTTGATGGGTATTGCATTAAATTTGTATATGGCTCTGGGGAGAATATTCATTTTGATGATATTTATTCTTCCAATCCATGAGCATGGGATATCTTTCCATTTCTTGGTATCAATTTCTATCTCCTTGAGTAGCGACTCATAGTTTTCAGTATACAAGTCTTTCACTTCTTTGGTCAACTTTATTCCTAGGTATTTGATTGATTTTGCTGAAACAGTAAATGGGAGTGATTTCTGGATGTCTTCTTCTTCAGATTTAGTGTTTGCATAAAGAAATGCCACTGATTTTTGTACATTGATTTTGTAGCCTGATACCTTGCTATATTGCCTAACAACTTCCAGTAATTTTCTACTGGATTCTTTAGGTCTTTCTATGTATACTATCATATCATCTGCAAATAGTGAGAGCTTGACTTCTTCCCTTCTAATCTGTATCCCTTTGATTTCTTTCTCTTGCCTGATTGCTATGGCAAGAACTTCCAATACTATGTTGAAGAGTAACGGTGACAGTGGACAGCCCTGTCTAGTCCCCGATCTGAGTGCGAATGCTTTCAGCTTCTGTCCATAGAGTATGATGTTGGCTGTAGGTTTGCTATATATAGACTCCACTATCTTGAGGAATTTCCCATCTATTCCCATTTTTTGTAGAGTTTTGAGCATGAATGGGTGTTGGATTTTGTCAAAGGCTTTCTCTGCATCTATTGAGATAATCATGTGGGTTTTGGCTTTGCTTTTATTGATGTGATGAATGACATTGATTGATTTACGGATGTTGAACCAGCCTTGCATTCCTGGGATGAATCCACTTGGTCATGATGAACAATCTTTTTGATGTGTTGCTGTATCCGGTTGGCCAAGATCTTGTTTAATATTTTGGCATCTATGTTCATCAGAGATATTGGTCTGTAGTTTTCCTTTTTTGTTCTGTCCCTATCAGATTTTGGTATCAGGGTGATGTTGGCTTCATAAAAGGTGGAAGGGAGTATTCCTGTTTCTTCAATCTTATGGAATAGCTTAAGAAGTATGGTTATTAACTGTTTCCTGAAAGTTTTGTAGAATTCGTTTGTGAAGTCATCTGGTCCAGGACTTTTGTTGTTGGGGAGATTCTTAATAACGGTTTCAATTTCTTTGTCTGTGATTGGTGCATTTAGATTTTGTAGTTCTTCTTGGTTCAGTTTTGGAAGTGCATAGGTTTCTAGGAATTGTTCCATTTCTTCCAGATTCTCTAGCTTGGTGGCGCATACTTCTGTATAGAAGTTTCGCAGAATTCTCTGGATTTCTGTGGTGTCAGTTGTGATATCTCCTGTATTGTTTACAATTCTATTAATTTGAGTCTTCTCTCTTTTTTGTTTGGTGAGTCTGGCTAGGGGTTTGTCAATTTTGTTTAATCTTTCAAAGAACCAACATTTGGCTTCATTGATCTTTTGTATGGTTCTTTTATTTTCGATGCTGTTTATTTCTGCTCTAACTTTAGTGATTTCTGTCCTTCTGGTTGCTTTAGGGTTCCTTTGTTCCTCTTCCTCTAAGTCCTTGAGGTGTGTAGTAAGGTCATTCATTTGGGCTTCTTCTTGGTGTTTAATATGTGATTGTATGGCTATAAGTTTCCCTCTCAGTATGAAGCAGGTAATTTTTTTCCTAAAATAAGGGGGCCATGTGGTGGCATACCTGGTTGAGCACATGAATTACAATGTGCAAGGACCCAGGTTCAAGCCCTTAGTCCCACTTGCAAAGGGGAAGCTTCATAAGTTTTGAAGCAATGTTACAGGTGTTTCTCTCTCCCTTTCTATCTACTCCCCTAGATTTCTTTGTCTTTCCAAAATTAATAAATAAAAATATTTCTAACTTCTCAAAATATTTAGAGTGACAACTAATACATGTTAAGTGTTTACCATCCATAAGACACATCCATAGGACATATGCTTTTTTTATATATATTTAAAAGAACAAAAACCATATGAGGTATGTTCTCCTTTTAAAGATACAAAAGCTGAGTGTCAGAAACATTACACAGTTTGTCCCAGATCGCATAGCTAGGACATGGGAATGTGAAGTGGTTTAAAAAGGTCTTGTATGCTTAAAGTAAGTCTTGAAGGCAGGAAAATTAAAGTGTAGGTTATAGATCAAAATAGTAAAATATGAGATATCTTGATTTTGAATGCTTATCACTTCTTTAAGAAATACCTAAAGGTCTGTATGTGCAGTGTCTTTACGCATATGTGTGGATAAGATCTGGAGCCAAAATAACACTAATCTTCACCTTTGAAATAGTGGAACCTTTTGTGCGATGAGCATATCAAAACAGAGTAATGCATATGCATCAGAGAACACACCAGTACTTAGACAATCCAAAAGGACCTGTTTTTTTTTTTTTTATCATTTGACTTTTCTTCTCTCCCCCTGTAATTACTTCATTTCAGTTAAATCACACTGTATTATGATTTAACAACTGGAACATTCATTTAAGCACTGATGTTTTGCAAGCACCTTTGCCACATTTTCACCAGCTCTCTAGGCTCTAAAGGGAGAACAATGAGGGATCATTCAGTAGCCCCTGATAAACCATGTGGATATGCCCTGTAGCCAGTTTTGATGCTGAAATCCTGCCCTGGTTAACAGCTGTCTGTATTCTGTTAGGGAATATTGAGATGGAATAATCATAGGATGAAGCAGGAAAATGACTGAAGTTTTTAAAGACAAAGAGAAAGTGGCATTGAGTGGGGAGAGGGTGGGGCTTTCTCACCTAAGCATATAACTTTACCTGTTCTTTGAATATTTGCCCCTCCCATCTTTAGATTGTTCTGAAACATTGTAAATTTATTCCTTTAGCCAGAAGTACCAAAAGAAGAGATAGAAATGTATTCTGAAAACTACAAGATGAAATGCAGAGCCTTAATTATTTCCATGCTTCCTGCAGATCTGAAATTCTAGCCTGTGTTTCATTCCCATGCATTTCTTGTTAACTCCACACATGTGTAAATAATCAATGTAGCTAGTGGTCAGTGAGTGTTTTCTCTATAAAAGTGTTTATCTACTAGGAGGGTCAGAGCCCTGAATACAAACAGTGATGTGAGTTTTACACAATCATACATTTTTAGTCTTGGGAGAGAATATTTTCCCCTTTCCCAATTTTTTTTTTTAATTTGTAGAGCAAAATGGAGGGAGAAACACCATAGTGTTCCCTTGCTTTCTCACATGATGCTGGAGATTGAACCATATATACTAAGCATGTGCTTTATCCATTGAGACAAATCCTGGCCCCCTCCCTTAATTCTTTTATTTTTTATTTATTATTATTTTTATTAATTTAGTTATGTGATCCAAGTCCGTTGGATAAGAAGTGTGCAATTCCACACAGTTCCCACTATCAGAGTTGTGTACTCCATCCCCTCCATTGAAAGCTTTCCTATTCTTTATCCCTCTGGGAGCATGTACCCAGGATCATTATGGGGTGCACAAGGTGGAAGGTCTGGCTTTTGTAATTGCTTTTCAGCTGGGCATAATAGATCCATACCCCCAGCCTGTTACTGTCTTTCTCTAATGGGACAGGGCTCTGGGGAGGTGGGAGAAAACGTTAAGATTGCCCTCAAGGCTGTGTTGGCAGATAAATAAGGGGTGCTAGACCCAGATGGAGGCTATGAACTACCCTACAGTTAGCTGGATAAAAAAAGTAGCTTCCAGATTTTAAACTGCTTTGCTTAAATTAAAGTGCACTGACAGAAAATAGCTTTTCATTTCAGACTAAGCTATATGTCCCTTTACTTCCTAATCAAAGACATAATCAATCATCATTTGCAAGGCAATCATTTTAAGAAGTAGGAAATGAAATTCCCCAGTGGAATAACAGTTTAATTTGCAAGGAATCACTGATTCAGGTAGCAGAAACTTTTAAGTAGTAGTTCACCAAAATGCAGGCTGGCATCAACCATGCCACGTACACTCATGGGGAATCTAGATAAATGGTCAGCAAACCCTTTTCTGTGACAGTTCAGGGAACATAACCTGAAAGCTCACATCTGCAATTCTTTTGCTCTTACTGGCTAAGACCCCTCCCTAGCTGCTCCAATAAAACTTTATTTTTGGACTTGGAAATTTGAATTGTATAAACTTTATATACATCATTAAATCTTAGTCTTATTTTTAGTTTTTTTTAAACAATTAAAACTTGTAAAGACTATTCTTAACTCACAATTATTCAAAACCAGATGGCAGACTAGATTTGTCTCCCATGGCATAGTTTACCAATCCCTGGTACAGAGTAAGAGACTTGTAGCTGTTTCTCAATATCACTTGGACTATTAAGGAATATGTGATTGACTAAGGAAAAGTATTTTTAACATAATCCTGTTTTTCATTATATTCTATGAAAAAAATATAGATATCTTCTTACAGAGAACTCTGCAAACTAAAGATACCAGGCAGATATTTATTTCTCTCCTTGATTATGATCTATTCAAAAAGAGTACTTTATTTTATTTGTCTCAAAATCACTAGTTATTAGCAAACTGCTAAACCTAATAATCATCTCCTTAGAAACTATTCTTGGGCCTCAGCTGCAAAGGAGAAATTTCATGAGCTGGAGAGCAGTGCTGCAGGTGTCTCACTTCCTTTCTCTATATCTCCTCTTCCCCTCTCAATTTCTTTCTGTCCTACCAAGTAAATAAATCAATAAAGTTTTAAAAGCAAAGTATCCTTAGGGAAGGCAGTGGTGCACTTGGTCAAACACACATATGACATGTAGGTGCAGGGACTAGTGTTCAAGCCCTTGGTTCCCACCAGCAGGTGGTGGGAGGGGAATTTCACCAGCAGTGGAGCAGTGAAGCAGTGATGCAGTTGTCTCTCTTTCCCCACTTCCCTCTCAATTTATTTCCATCTCTATCCAAAAAAGTAAAAGAAAATAAAAATGGGGAAATGACCACCAAGAGCAGTAGATTATGCAGGCATGGAGCCCCAGTGATAACCCTGGTAGCAATGAAAAAATAAATCTATAAATAAGGAATGAAAGCATTCTTTAGGGTGGAGAAACATTATCAATGCCCTCTGTGATACTAGAAAATCTCTCGCTCTCAGGAGTGGGGCAGTAGCACAGCAGGTTAAATGAACATGACATGGAACACAAGGACCAGCATAAGGATCTCCGTTTAAGCCCCCAGCTCCCCACTGGGAGGGGAGCCACTTCACAAGCAGTGAAGCAGGTCTGCAGGTGTCTCTTTCTCTCTCCCTCTGTCTTCCCTCCTCTCTCCATTTCTTTCTGTCCTATCCAACAACAATGACATCAATAACAACAATAACTAGAACAACAATTTTTAAAAGGGCAAGAAAAGGTAAAATAAATTTAAAAAAATTTTCTCTCGTGATACAAAGTTTATTTTTTAATTTCTTTTTATTTATTTATTTATTTATAAAAAGGAAACATTGACAAAACCATAGGATATGAGGGGTATAACTCCACACAATTCCCACCACCGGAACTCTGTATCCCATTACCTCCCCTGATAATTCTCCCATTCTTTAACCCCCTGGGAGCATGGACCCAAGACCATTGTGGGATGTAGAAGGTGGAAGGCCTGGCTTCTGTAATTGCTTCCCCACTGAACATGGACATTGACAGGTTGAGCCATACTCCCAGCCTGTCTCTCTCTTTCCCTAGTAGAATGGAACTCTGGTGAAGTGGAGCTCCAGGAAACATTGGCGGGGTTGTCTGTGCAGGGAAGTCTGGTCAGCATCATGCTAGCATCTGGAACCTGGTGGCTGACAAGATAGTTAACATACAAGCCAAACAAATTGTTGATCAATCATGAACTTAAAGGCTAGAATAGGACAGATGAAGAGTTGGGGATTACTCCATTTTGTAGATAGCTAGTAGGCATATTTTAGTTGTATTCCAAAGGTCCTGTGGCTATACTAGTTTTTTTGTTTGTGTTTTGTTTTGTTTTGCTTTTTTTCCCTGAGCCTGAAATCTGATATGAAGGTGGATCCACATTATTGTCTGGGGAGATGATGTCATGGCTGGAAAAGGAACAGAAAGCTAGATCAGGGAAGAAAGTGGCTCCCTAATATGGGAATGGGGTATAAATATTGTTGACTATAAACCCCATCTATTTGATTTGGTTTGGAGCATATATTCAGCTTAGGAGCCTATGTGACCACTACATCCCTGTAGATCTGAGCTCACACTCTGTGATCATGAGTGGGAACATTCCAAGCTACTGCAATATCTACCCATCTTCCTCAAGTGTAGCATAGAATGTGTTGTTCAACCTCCCTTCAGAGGATGGGACTTTCCCTACCGTTATTGATCCAAGTTGAGGGCAAGGTCCTTTGTGGGGTCTGTTTTGTTGTTCCTGATAGAGATGACCGGTAACAAGGCATGAGGGATTTATTTGAGGTCTAGGCCATCATGTCTCTTCGGGAATCTCAGGACTCTCTGAATAGGGCCCCAGCTGATGGGGTGGCCTGATAGTGACTAAAGAGTCATCATTAAAGTATGCCAGTCTCTTGCCCTTATTCAGCTTTTGTAGCTGCTCAAAGTTTAGTTTCAATGTTTTTAAGTTTTATTTCTTCCTTTTCTTAACTTGAATGTCTTTATTGCAGGATTAATGTATTGTTTTATTTATTTTCATCCATGCATCTCTTGATTAAATATTTTGTGAACACTTATAAAATGGCATTCAATGATTAATGTAACTTGACATGGGAGAGATTTTGATCAAATCTCATGATTTACTCCCATACATATCATTCATTTACTCAGTACCTGCATATTTCTACCACTCCCCTCTCTCTCTCTCTCTCTCTCTCTCTCTTTCTCTGTCTCTCTCTCCCTCCCTCCCTCCCTCCCCATATCTCCCTCTCTCCCTCTTGTAGAGTATGAGTGGCAGAAAGAAAGTCAAAGAGAGAGAGAGTAAAAGAGAGAGAAGTTAGATCTGCAGCACTGTTGCACTGCTTATGAAGTTCCCCACCTGCAGGTAAGGATCAGGGGTCATTGTGCATGGTAGTAAATACATTCTACTAGTTGTGCATAGTTAACGTGTGTGATACTACCTGGCCCTGAAGTACTTGTACCATCATCTGCATTCCCATAACAGGCTGCCATTCTATGATTTCTTTCTTTATATCTTTTTTAAAAAATATATAGCTTTTTTATCTTTATCAAATTTTAGTTTTATTATTTCACTGATGTTTACATTAAATTCCACTAACTCTGTTGTGGTTTGTAGTTAAGAATGGATCAACAACTTTCTTTCATCACATCAAAATTTTAAAGTAAGTATAAACATTGGTTTATCCTGTTCTGTTAATGGATCAGTTAATCCTTTGTAATGTAGCACTTTAAAGTTCACTTGGTGAGATAGCATTTTTACTTGAAGGGAGAAAATGTAAAAGAACAATTTTTAGTACCTGTTTTCTTTATAGATTTTTTTCTTTTGTTGGAGGCAGGTAGTGGTTTACAGTATAATCTCTAACACATGGGCACAACCTCTCTTCAATCCTTGATTGGTGTCTAGTAGACACACCAGGATCCCAGGGTCCTTTCATCCTATCCCTTTCCCTCATTGTCCAGAGTCCTTTGCTTTGATACTATACAGCACACACCGTCCAAGTTTCACCTTATGTTCTCCCTGACTGTATTTTATTCTCAAGGCTCACCAATAAGTGAGGTCACTGGGTACTGGTCTTTCTCTTTCTAGCTTGTCTCATTCAACATAATGTCTTCGGGTTCCAACCACACTATTATAAAGGAGATGACCACATTTTATTTAACATCTGTACTCCTTTGTGTATATGTATCATAACTTCCTTAGCCATATATACATAACTGAGCAACCTAGATAGGCCGTTACAAACTGTGTTAGGCAAACAGGGTTGACTGGGATATTACCAACTGTGCTGCTGTGAACATTGATGTACATAAGTCTTTTCAGAGAAGTATTTTGTTTTCCCTGGATAAATGCCTAAAAGAGGGATTTCTGGGTTATAAGGTGGGTCCATTTCTAGAGTTCTGATGGGTCTCCAGGATGATTTCTATAGAGGTTAGGGAAAATTACATTTCCACCAGCAGTGTAAGAGTATCCCTGCCACACTGGCCACACAGACTCTCCAACAGTTGGTTTTTGTCTTTTCTAATGTGTGACATTCTCACAAGGGTAAAGTCATATCTCATTGTTCTTTTATTTGCATTTCCCTGATTATCAGTGACTTTGAACATGTTTTCATATGTCTATTGGTCCTTTAGATCTCTTCTTTGGAGAAGATTCTGCCCGACCCCCCCCCCATTTTTCTTTTCTTTCTTTTTTGTTTTTAATTTGTTTATAAAATAAAAAATATTGACAAGACCATAGGATAAGGGGCCTCCAATTCCATACAGTTTCCACCACCAGAGTTCTGTATCCCATCCCCTCCATGAAAATTTTTTCTTTCCTTTTTTATCTTTTTTTTTTTTTTTTTTTTTGCTTCCAGGGTTATTACTGGGGCTCAGTGCTTTCACCATGAATCCACTGCTCCTGGAGGCTATTTTTACCCCTTTTGTTGCCCTTGTTTTACCATTGTTGTGGCTAGTATTACTGTTGTTGGATAGGACAGAGAGAAATGGAGAGAGGAGGGGAAGACAGAGAGGGGGAGAGAAATATAGACAGCTGCTGACCTGCTTCACCACTAGTGAAGCAATACCCTTGCAGGTAGGGAACCAGAGGCTCAAACTGGGATCCTTAGGCCAGTCCCTGCACTTTGCTCCACCTGTGCTTAACTCACTGCACTACCACCCGACCCCCAAATTTTTTCTATTCTTTATCCCTCTGGGAGTATGGACCCAGGGTCTTTATGGGATGCAGAGTTGGAAAGTCTGGCTTCTGTAATTGCTTCCCCAATGAACATGGGCATTGGCAGGTTGAGCCATACCCCCAGCCTGTCCCTATCTTTCCCTAGTGGGGCAGGGCTCTCGAGAGGTGAGGGTCCATGGTACATTGGTGAGGTCCTTTGTCCAGGAAAGTCAGGTTGGCATCATCGTAGCATCTGCAACTTGGTATATAAAAAAGCATTAAGATATAAAGTAGAACAAATTATTTAATAGTGAAAAGCCTACAGGCAAGAATGAGTTTTGGGATCTCCATTTTGGAAAAAGCTAGTGGGTCTTTTTAAGGTATATTCCAAGGGGCCCACGACTTTTCTTATTTTTGCCTAAGCACAACAGCTAACATGCAGGTGGATCCAAGGAATTGTCTGGGGAGATGGTCAGAGCTGGAAACAGGGATAGAAAGCTGGACCAGGGGAGTCGGGCTGTGGTGCAGCAGGCTAAGCGCAGGTGGCACAAAGCACAAGGACCGGCATAAGTATCCTGGTTCAAACCCTGGCTCCCCACCTGCAGGGGAGTCGCTTCACAGGTGGTGAAGCAGGTCTGCAGGTGTCTATCTTTCTCTCCTCCTCTCTGTCTTCCCCTCCCTCTCTCCATTTCTCTCTGTCCTATCCAACAACGACAACAACAATAATAACTACAACAATAAAACAACAAGGGCAACAAAAGGGAATAAATGAATAAAATAAATATATATATAAAAAAAAAGAAAGCTGGACCAGGGCAGAGAGTAGCTTCCAAATATGGGAAAGGTATATAGGTATCATTTAGTGATGTCTTTTTTTTTTTTTAAGTCTTTCTACTTTTCTTGTTGTTTTGGGTTACTGCAAACTATGGTGCACTTTTGCTTCAAGGTATATATATTCCCCTAATTTATTGATACATGTGCACATGTGTTCTGTCTCATGGGCCCTGATCTATATCTAGGTTCTGTGGCTTTGTTAGAAGGTGCACCACCTGATATGGAATTGAGGAGTCCTGTGAGCTAGGGACAGTCTCACAAAGTGCTGGAGCTGAAGGGTTGACATTCCACACCTGGTGTCTCTGGACACTATCCGAAGTAAAACATATAGAGGTGATACTGGTTGCATTGATTTGGTTGAGCTCAGCAAATGCAGTATCAAATGGTATGGATTGAGTGAAGCATGCAGAGTTTCCAGGACTGGAAGAAATATAGGTTTTATAGAGAATGGGGAGGGTTCCTGCTGTCTTGGAGTTTAAGAAGACAATAGATAGTTATTACTGTAACTAAGTTATTAGGGAATTTGGTTTACTTTGAAAATCCTATGGTTAGGATTTGCTGTATCATATGAGACCTTACCATGATTTATGCCATTCTAATGCTATTTACATATAGCTGTATCTTATATAGTAACACAAGCAGTTGCTTCTGGTCTCCCTGATCTAAGACTATATTTGATTTAATATTTCAATTAAACAGTCATTAAAAGTTCACCCCACTGTTAAAATTCAATCAAGTTACTTATTTGAAGCCTTAAGTGCTTAGATTGAAGGAATATACACTCAGAACTATGCATAAAACTGTTTGAGAGTTTCCATCTATTTTCTCTTCACATATTGATTAAATAGTTATTTATAAGATTATAAATTAGTATAAGTGTATATTAACACCATTCTCACCACCAAAGGTTTTTGTCCTCACCCCACCCCCTTATAGTGAAGCTAAATATCTACCCTCTTCCCCTAGCCAGAATTTTTTACTTTTGTAAATACTCCAAACTCAGTCAAATTCTGCTGTTTCTCCCTGTCTATTACTCTTTCTCAACGTCTGTTTATGCATGGGATCATCCCATACTCATCTTTTTCTTTCTGACTTACCTCACTTAACATTATTTCTTTTAGCTCCATCCAAGATGGGCTCATTTTTCATTGGGGTTGTTGTCTTATATTTCAAGTACCAACATATAACCCTTCAAGTACCAACCCTTCACGTACCAACATACATCTTGTTAAACATTGTTAGCCACTACTCAATTAATTCAGGACAGAGTCTGTCTCAGAAGATAATGATATCAAACAAATGTTTGAATAAGTGAACAAAATATGAATACATTAGATGATATGGAAAGTTGTTTATGGGAATACTTACATTGTACAATAAAAAATTAGTCAGTCCTGAGCTAGAAGGTAGCTCACCTGTTAGAGTGCTCATTTTACTTTGTACAAAGGCCAGGGTTCAAGTCCCTGTCTACTTGGAAGTGCCTGCAGTAGGGAAGCTTAATGGGAAGTTAAGTGATACTGAGGCTTCTATCTCCCTTTCTATCTCTTACCCTCTGGGGAAAAAATGGTCACCAGGAGCAGTAGAGGCATGCAGGCACAGAGCCCCACTTATTAAGCCTGGGGCAAAAAGAAATGTCAGTTATAGGCTAGGAGATAGTTCACCTGGCAGAGCATATTCTTTACTATACATAAGGACCTGTGTTCAAGCCCCTGATCACCCATAATACCACTATGCAAAAGGGAAGTCTTATGAGTGGTAGAGCAGTACTCTCTGTTTCTCAGATGGGGGGGGATCCTGTCCTGTAGTCAAAGAGATGGCTCAGAGGATTTGGCTTGTGAAGTCCCCAGTATGATCCCTACATTTGCATGTGCCAATGCCACATTCTGATCTTTCTCACTCTGTCTCTCATGAATATATATATCCTTTTAAAAATGAGTTAGTCCTTCTCCAATACTTTCCATTGCTCTGTCCCATGTCAACACACATACACCTACATTTCAAAGCAACTTAATTTGCAATTTGTTCCTTCCTTCTGAAAACTCAAAAGCTTAAAATGAGAAAAGAAGGTCAAGTTGCTTTGCTTACATCTTTTAGTTAAGGACGCTGTCATACTTACCTTTCTTTTAGTCTGACTCTATATAAGTCATTCTGGAAGATTAGTCTATTCTTATTTGGGGACTGGGGAGACAGCGACAATTTCTGGCATCTAATGGAATCAGCCTGATACATTACTCTCCATCACAGTTTGACACCATTTAACCCCAATTAACTCACATCTTAAGTTCAACACTTCTGGTTTACTAACATGAATCAATATGTTACTTTATCAATTATGCAAATTCAAACCAGTGACATTCCTTGACAGTTTTGGAATTAGTATCAAAACCCAGCCAAGTGGGGTATTCTTGGCAGCCAGATTGTGCTACTACGGCAGATATATTGATTTTTTTTTTTTACTTTTGTAAGGTTGAATCAAAATTATTAGATGATTTTTCTTAGACAAAAGCATATATCCAGTTTCAAGTTGCTCCTTGGAGCTGTTATTTATAAAAACATGAACGAATAGAATTTAATAGACTATAAATGAACAACGAAACACAAATTTGAAAAAGAAACAAAAAAATTCACTGTTTTCAAAATAATCTTCCCAATAGGTTTCAACCAAGAGACAACAGGCAACATACTCAGGGGTTCATGGAAGTGGGGTGGGTAACAATTTTGGGAGTATGGATTTGGAATTAGACTCAAATGCAGTACTATTGGTTTCTGTATAAGCACAGGCAGTTCACCTAGTCTTTAAAAGCCTCATTTTCATCATCCATAAAATGGAAATAGGACTCACTACAACGAAGGACTTACTTGTCTCAGATTGCCTTGGTGAATGTCAAACTCAGAAAAAAAAAAAGGTGTCATGTGAATGCTTGCTACTATAAGCATAACAAGTACTCATATATATTAACTAACATTAGTGTCACATGCATGATTAGATTTTGCAGTGTTTCATGACTCCAAGTCCAGTTTCAGCATTATTTTAAAATTTATTTTGCACATTCATTAATTCATTCAATAAATATCTATTAAGCCTCTACAGGGTACTTGGAGTTGTATTACCTCACTAGGGAGAAAATGATGAATGGACAAGGGACAGCTCCATTCCTAGTGAAGGCTACAGTGCTCCCTAACCCACCACAGGCAATTATACCATTTTTCAATCTAGGCATTTAAATAATCTCGAGCTCCCTCTGACATATGAAGTTCGTCTGCCAAGAATTCTCTTCCTGTACTTGGCACATTGTAGTTGCTCAGTAAATGCCAATTGAGTGAACAAATGTCAGCTGAATGAACCCATGGTGAATGACAGTGGATGTGTCATACCCTTAAACCCTTGAATTATGAGTCAAAGAATGTAAGCCCTTTTTGTACATTTTAAAGATATTACTGTGTGCATGCATGGGCACGTGCTTTGCCTAATTTACTCTCAAAGAAAATACCCCATGGAGATTTTAGCATGTTTAGATTCAAATTCTGAAACTAAACTTTATATTCAGTTGTCATGACAACTGTTTTGTGGAGATAATTAAATGCTAACCTAAGTAAGTGTTTGGGAGGGCCAATCAATTCTTGAGAGAATTTCAGTTGGAGAAAGGAGAGTCTTGCTGACATTCAGGTCCAGTAGCTCATAGTCCTCTTTCTCAGTAGGAAGTCTAGAATCCACTAGGTTTTCTTTACTTGCCTTCATGGCTGTGAAAAAGCCCCAGAAGTTGGAAAACTTAAACAGAATTAATTTTATGCCCCATGGTTCTAGAGGTTTACTGTCCAAGATCAAAGTGTTGCTGAGGTTGATCCTGCAAGTGGCAGTGTCAGAAAGATCTGCCTCACTTCTGTCATGGCTTCTGGATGGCTGTGTTCAGGTTTACGTGGATTTATCTTTGCATATTCTTGTCACCGATTCTCCATGTGTATCTCTGTCCAAATTTTCTCTTTTGAAAAGTCTTTTTGTCAAGTTGTATTAAGGCCTGCTCTAATAACCTCATTTTAATTTGTTTGCCTATGCAAAGACTACCTACAAATAAGGTCACATTCTGAGACACTAGCAGTTGTGACATGAAATTATAAATTGGGGAGGGAGTATAATTCAACCCACAAAATATTCCTTGTTGGCAGATAAACTTGACCTCACTTTTTGTAATTTTTTGTATTATCTTTATCTTTATTTATTTGATAGAGACAGCCAGAATTTGACAAGGGGGGAGGGATCGAGGGAGGGAGAGAGAAAGAGAGAGAGAGAGAGAAAGAGAGAGAGAGAGAGAGAGAGAGGGACCTGAAGCACACCTTCATCACTTGCAAAGCTTTCCCCCTATAGACAGGAACTGGGGTCTTGAACTGGGGTCCTTAAGCATTATAACATATGCGTTCAATCAGGTGCACCACCACCTAACCCCTGGATCTTGCTTTCTATAAGTGACCTCCAAGACATTTTAAGAATGCTATCTACTGTCCTAATTATATATAGTCAAAGTGAGATCCAGGGAAGCAAAGCTACTTGTAGCAGGTCATATAGTTCAAAGAATGATATCCTCACCATGTATGATGCCTACCCCACATGCTAATAGCCTTTTTTTTTTTTATCTGATCATGTCCAGAAATGGCACATTTCCTTTTTGAGGATGGAAGAATTTCAAGCAGAGGAATAGTTGTTGTGATTTGAGTGTTAATTTCTACTAGAGAAAGGACACAGTCTTACAGATTCCCCCAATATTAACTAAAAGTCAATTTTGTGCAATGCTGGCAAGCCTACAATTAAAGAGATTCAAGGTAGTTTAGCTTCCAGGCAGTGAACTAATATGACCACCAAAGCTGTCATTTTTTGCCTTCTAAAAATGAAATGTTAATTTACCCACTAAAACCATCCAAAGATTTATTTTGCAGGCTAATAATAGTTCATATAAGAATAAGGGAAATGCCATTCTTGCTTTGATGTATGATCACAAAAAAAAGAGCTATCTTTAAAATTCCCTTCAAAGGGGTGGTGTTTATGAATCCACTTTCAGTGGGAGATATACAGGGATTTGTCAAACCCTGGGATGATTTCAGTGATGCAGAAAAACAGCATCTCTATTTGCTAGGTCTGCCCCCATAAGTCCTCACAAATGGGACTATGCTCTTGCTGTACCACTACTGCTGGAGCTTGAAGTTGTTTCAACAATCAGGCCCCTTAGGAATTCTAAAGTGTTTCCCTTTCCTCTTGATTATTAATTAATCAATGTGTTTGTCCTTTGTGGTCTTGATTTGAAAAGAGAGGAATACAGTGGGAAGCTTTTCATCCGCATTATCAGTCACAACTCTGGCTTCAGCTTGACACCAGAAATCCCTGACAGAGAATAGCTTGGGTTTGTCATTAGTGCTTTACTTTTAAAGTCTATGTATAATAGGCAACTGAATTTGACTTCTTAATAATGGCCTTCTTCACAGCAATGGGGTTTTTCTGAAGAAAATGTGTTCAGTAACAGAACACATTGCAAAGTTCCTTAAAGACAGGAAAATAATGACATACTTTTAGTTTTATGTGCTAGTTATTGATTGCCTCATATATAATGTCCTTTGTTTCACAATGCACCCAAATTTTAAAATTAAATAGTGTGCCCATTTGCTGATAAAGAAACTGAGGCTACAGTAAGTTTAAACAAGTTTGCCAAATCCATGTGACTCTTTAGACTCGAAAACACGGAGTTAACTCAGGTTGGCATAACTTTTCCTACTCCACATGATATCATTGATTATAAGAGAAGGATATAACCAGACATCTGTTCATTCATAGATCTGGTGGACTACTGCTGCCTTTGTGACTTTATGATAATTTACTTTATAGATGATAAAGCGGAAACAAATCACGAACACCCTAAGCAATATAATCACAGAGGCTTGACTGTTTAGAGTTTTCCTCAATTAAGGTGTAGTTTATTGTTTTCATTTTAGATTCTTTAAAGAACTTTGTGATGTAGTTCACTCAGTGAAGAAAACTTGGTGAGCTTAACATCTAGATTCTTGGGGTCTTTCTGGAGAATAGTCACTGGGTAAGCATAGGTCTGGGACTTATGAAACCTGAACTCATTTGCATTCTGCCTTTGACTGCTTTCACAGTCTTTGGTATCCAAAGCATAAGATGTCATTGGTGAAATGAGTAAAAAAAGAAAAAAAACTGATATGGCATTTAAAAGCACACCTGCAGTTGTCCATCTCCTCCATGCACATGCTGTAGGTTTAATTATAAATGCTCTGGGAGTCGGGCTGTAGCACAGTGGGTTAAGCGCAGGTGGCGCTAAGCACAAGGACCCGCATAAGGATCCTGGTTCAAGCCCTGGCTCCCCACCTGCAGGGGTGTCGCTTCACAAGCGGTGAAACAGGTCTGCAGGTGTCTATCTTTCTCTCCCTCTCTCTGTCTTCACCCTCCCCTCTCCATTTCTCTCTGTCCTATCCAACAATAATAACTACAACAATAAAACAACAAGGGAAACAAAAGGGAATAAATAAATAAATAAGAAAAATAATAATAATTATAAATGCTCAATAATTATTATAACCCAACTAAAATTCAGCTTCTGTCTTGAGCTCTTACATAAACTAAGTGTTAAATTCACTCCTACTTAGTAGATGAGTTGATTCTAAATCACCAAGATTACAAGAAGCTCCAAGGTCACTAGATAGTGAACTTATGAGTCAAATTGAGAGTGTCTGTCTTCAAACCCATAGCCCTCTTTATAATATATGTTCCCCCATCTAGAACTATCTGGAAGATTTTAATATGATTATGAAGTTGAATCTAAAGGAAGCTTGGTATATGATCTGGCTTTGCCAAGTGGTGTCTGACCAAGTCAATGAAATTTCGAACAGGTTTTTCTTGGTTATGATAAGTCCAAGGCCATGGTACACAAATCTGAACTTGAAGGTATCTAAGGGAAGGGGACCAGAAAACTACCAGATTCATATACAAAATTTATTTTCTATTTCATAAGCAGAACAGGTATTTTATCACCAAGCTCCTTTCCTTTCTTGAACATTTGGCTTGTTAGACATACACCTGCTACACAAATTCTCCACTTCCCATTTGACTATAGTTCCACTTTTCTGACTATGATTTCCTGCAATGGAAAATTTATGGCTTGACCTAAACAGGCAGCTGTTACCATAATCCACCTTTGCTACACAGCTGGAGAAAATTCAGCTAATTGGGGGGGGGGAGCAACCTCTTTTTATCCTCATTTGTTATTTACTATTTCTATACCAATTCAGGTATATCTTGTTGTAAAATACAAACAAAATACCTTACACCATTTCTGCATGGAGGAGGATTCAGATTGATGAAGAATAAATAAATGTGAGGATGGACAGTAGGTCCCGTCATTACATCAGAACCAGCATCACATGATTCTTTAGATGTTTTATTTTCTCTATTTTTAATGTGTTCTAGTCTCTGTCAAGTACATGAGCTGTCCTCACTTCATACTGCTACTGGAGCTACTTATTTGATAATCACTTATCAAGCAGGTTTTTTTTTTAGTAAATTAATATTGGTTTAAAAAATTATGGAATAACAGGGGTATACTTTCACACTGCTCCCACCACCAGAGTTGTATCCCCAGTCCCTCCATAGGAAACTTCAGTAGTTCTCCCAAGGTCACATATATGGGTTGCCTATTAGTTATATGACTATCTGTCTATACTTATGTATATTTTCCCATTTTTCTAGGTTCTGACTTCTCTTCCTTTCTATGTCACACCTACACCTATTATGACTTTCAAAATATCCTTTTTTACTCTTCTCTCTCTAGATCCTGATGGAATTGGAATTCAGAGCCCTCTAGGCATCTTCTCCTAACATTTCTCCCCCTTGGAAGTATGGACCAAGGTTCTTTTTCTTAGTTTTATTAGTGACTTTATACTGATTTACAAAATTATAAGATAACGGGTATAATTATGCATTGCTCCTACACCAGAGTTCTGTATCACTGTTCCCTCTATTGGAAGCTACAGTATTTCTCCCAAGGTCACAAATATAGGCTGACTATTATTTCTGTAACTGTATATATATTTTTTCCCATGGTTTCATCTTTTCTTCCTTTCAAAGTCACACCTATACCTCTTACTACTTCCAAATATCCTTCCTTTTCCTCTCTTCTTTCTTTAGGTGTTGATGGAGTTGGAGTTTGGAGTCCTCTGTCCATCTTCCCTTTTTCAATTCTCCCCTGCTGGTAGTATGGATCAAAATTATTTTAGGGATACAGAAGCTTCTGTAATTGCTTCTCTGCTGGACATGGGCATTAGCAGTTCAATCCCTGCCCCCAGACTGTTTCTATCTTTCCCTACTGGAATAGGGCTTTGAAGAGGAAAAGTTCCAGGTCACATTGATGAAGTCATCTACTCAAAGATATTAAGATGGAATCACAGTAGTATCTGCAATTTGGTGGCTGAGAGCAGTGAGATATAAAGCAAGGCAAAGTATTTAATAAACAGGAAACAAAAAGGAATAGAGCAGATGAGATGAGATTAAGGATCCTGGAGTGGAAAGAAGCTAGGAAGTCTATTTTAGATATGTCCTTAAGGTTAAGTAAATGAAGCTTCCAAGTAACTTGGTTTTAATAATTATTATTGATTGTTTCTTAAACTCTAAGACTGCAAGGAACCTCTCCCATTCTCTTCAAAATCCATATTTCTCCCAGACCTGTAACCTCTGGGACATTTTGTATTTTGTGATGCCTCTCCTCTTGACCCCCTACCCTGTTATACTGCCACTGCTGACTTGAACTAAATCAGTGCATCCAGTGCCACCATACCACTTTCCATGCCTCTGCCTTTTCACTTCTAATTGTATCCAGAGATTCCATGTCTGAGATGTCAACCTTCCAACTCCAATAATCTGGTGAGACCTTCCCTAACACATGAGACCACCTAGTTACATTTCAAACGTCATACTTTCTAACAAAGTTACAGACCTTGGGTATAGGCTGGGGCCTAGGGTCTTGGTTTATGTATACACATATCCATAAATATGGGGAAACTATATGTCTTGAAGAAAAAGTACTTAATAGTCCTCTGTGACCTAATAAGTGTGGCAAACAAGTAGAAAGGCCTATAGAAGGTACTATAAATAGTCTAATCAAATATTTACTACATATTTACTACTTAAGTCTAGTTGCCCTTGTCACATATGACCTACTTCACTTCCCTCAAAGTACTCTATCTACTCATCTAACTACACAAAAGAAACTTTGATTGGTATAGCTGGTTGACTGAATATGTGACAATGTGCAAGGACCTGGGTTCAAGCCCCCCCAGTCTTTGCCTGCAGGGGAAAAGCTTTGTGAGTGGTGAAGCAGGGCTTTAGGTGTCTCTTTATCTCTCCATCTCTATCATCCCCTTCCCTCTAGATTTCTGGCTATCTCTATTCAATAAATAAAATAATGGTAATAAAAATTTTAAAAAAGAAAGTATGATTTATCTCCTAGTCTCTTCTGACAGTATCAGCATGATTGTCTCTTCATAATATTTAGAAAAAACACTGTATACAATTGGCTAAGAGATATACTTGCAATATACATACACACACACACACATCTATGTTGGTATGCTTCTAATTCTGCTTCTGAAAACCCCTTCTGTTTCATTGGTTTAATCCCCCCTGCTTAACACTGTATTCTATTTATATAACCACTGTTAACTAAGCACCACCCTGCCTGCAGAGCATTGATTTAATGCCCACTGGTTCAAGATGTCTTTTTGCTCCGCCCCCTCTCGTAGTCACCCTGATTTCCACCACTGTCTTTTTGCTGCACCCTCTGTACATCACATCCTGTTTCCACCCTACTTGGCAAGTGTTTATAAGGACAGGATTGTGATTAGAGATAGCTTAGCTTAGATTGCGTTGCGTTCCATATGAATAAAGAGATACTGCTTCCCAGCTCAGCCATGAGTCCCTGGTTATCTGTCTCCTGCCCACGAAGCTAGCCTGGCATAATGGCACCCTGAAACAGGGACAGGAGTCTCAGATCCACACACATGCAGCAGACCAAAGAAGACCAGATAAGTAAAGCCACCATGGCCTGCCTTTCTACTTATGAAGAGGTTTTCCAAAGCTTCTACTCTTTCTTCATGAGACAGTTTCTCTGTCTCTGGAACATTTTACTCTGGGCCACACTTTGGTTCCCTGACCAGGAACTTTGGTTCCTTATAAATGTAATCGTAGAGCTTGGAAGATGTACGGAGATTTCTCCTTGGACATTCTGGACTCCCTCTCCCATGTTTCCCGAGGAGAAGGACTACATTTTTCTCTGGGCCACACTTTGGTTTCTTATGACTGTGATCATAGAGCTTGGGAGATGCGTGAACATTTCTCCTTGGACTTTTTGGACTTCCGCTCACATGTTTCCCGCGGAGAAGGACTACTCTTAACTTGAAGAGCATTCTTGAGTACCCTGGCAGTCCCCAAGAATGGAGAAACGTGGTTAGTTCTACCCTCCTGATTCGATTCTGTCTTTGATGGGAAGACATTTTTCAAAATGGGTAAGAAGCACCCTAAATGGAATTTCGAGGAGGTTTTTGGACTTGGATGCCCTCCGGGGACTCATGATGCTACATGGTGAGATCTGGATAATCTGGTTAAAGGTGAAAGAAGCAAAAACTGAATACCGCTCTTCTCTCTATTCCCCCCTTGTTGTTCTCTCTGAATATATTAAGTTTGCTGTCTGCTTTCAGTTGCATTTCGTAAGAGAGTGATTTGAATGACTGAATTTTTGTATGACATTGACTTAAAAAAAAAAAGCTGAGGGAGTCGGGTTGTAGCGCAGTGGGTTAAGCGCAGGTGGCGCAAAGCACAAGGACCGGCATAAGGATCCCGGTTCGAACCCTGGCTCCCCACCTGCACTCTTCACAGGCGGTGAAGCAGGTCTGAAGGTGTCTATCATTCTTTCTTCCTCTCTGTCTTCCCCTTCTCTCTCCATTTCTCTCTGTCCTATCCAACAATGACAACAACAATAATAACTACAACAATAAAACAACAAGGGCAACAAAAGGGAATAAATAAATAAAATAAATATTTTTAAAAAATTTAAAAAAAAAGCTGGATGCAGCCATGATTTCTAGAGACATCCATAAACAATCTAAAAAATTGTTTTTTCCTCCTTTGATTTTTTTTTCCGTCTTGGCATAAATATGAAATGTTTAATCCTGAAAACTGTATGAGTTATGGGCGGGGCAGATAGTGCAATGATTATGTTAATGATTCTCATGCCTAACCATGGTTTTTTTTTTATTGAGTTTAAACTGTTTAAACAACCTTAAAATCATAGTAGAAAGGACTTCCAATTATAATGGAGTTATCAATTATAGTAAACTAATCTGCTACAAGTTTTGTTTGACAAGTAAGTGAATTACAGCTGTCAAGTCTTCACATGAAAAAGCATCTACTCAAATGGAATCCCTGGAAATCCGTTTGGACCCCTGTTCTCTGACATCACCCACAAGATGGCATAACTACAATGCACCCCCGGAAACCAATGTTGTGACCTGGCACGACCTGAAGAAATGGATTCATAGACTCCAGAGCTCACTCTCTACAGAAAAGTGGAATTCTGGTGGCTGACATTCCCCATCGAGACAGACATGCAGCGTTTCATCCCCTGACATTTCTTCCATGGTTATCTGCTTTGGACTGACACTTCCATCGGACTTACTGGTACACCACTTGGACACTTTACACAACTTTACAGCAGTTTCTTTTTATGCTGCTGGGTTTCTCAAAGACTGACAGCAGCAGTCCATAGACTTTGCAGCCATCTGCCTTGGGACTCTATAGGAAATGCCCCCTTGCCTGCAGGCCCTGCCCGCAGAGTTAGGAAACTCCCCCTCCTTACTAGGTCATGCCCACAGAGGCAGGAAATGCCCTTTGAGGCATGAATTGCCCCCAGAGGCAAGAGATGCCCACAGAGTCAGGAAACGCCCTTTGAGGCAATAGATGCCCCCAGAGGCAAGAAATGCCCTTTTGCCTGCTAGGCACTGCCCTTTAAGGTAGGAAACGCCCCCCTCAGGCCTCCCCTTGGCATTAAACTGGTTCTTGCTGCTCTCCTATTTTGTTCCTCCATGTCTTGTGCCAGTTCTTTTGAAAATGCCTGTACGATATAGGTTTCTGTTCACCCTACACTCCTGATACTATGGCCATTAGTTAAAAAAGAAAGGGGGAATTGTTGGTATGCTTCTAATTCTGCTTCTAAAAACCCCTTCTGTTTCATTGGTTTAATCCCCCCTGCTTAACACTATATTCTATTTACATAACCACTGTTAACTGCCTGCAGGGCATTGGTTTAATGTCCACTGGTTCATGTCTTTTTGCTCTGCCTCCTCTCGTTGTCACCCTGATTTCCACCAGTCTTTTCGCTCCACCCTTTCTACATCACATCCTGTTTCCACTCTACTTGGTGAGTGTATATAAGGACAGGATTGTGATTAGAGGTAGATTGTGCTGTGTTCCACATGAATAAAGAGATACTGCTTCCCAGCTCAGCCATGAGTCCCTGGTCATTTCTCTACTGCCTGTGAAGCTAGCCCAGCCCGGCATATCTATCTATCTATCTATCTATCTATCTACCTATCTATCTATCTTATATATATATATATATATATATATATATATATATATATATATATATATAGAGAGAGAGAGAGAGAGAGAGAGAGAGAGAGACAGAGATCAACTCAATAACAATTATTGTCCTTATGATAACTTTTATTAGAATCATCAAGCAAGTAAATTCAGTAAAACTTAAGGTTAAACCACACTAAAACTCTAGGTCTATTTCCTCCCTAACTTGAGGCCAGACCCCATAAACCTAATACCGTTTTGGATACAACAAATAACATTCGGCACTTTAACAATTGAAATAAGGTAAGATAAAAGTGATTCACTTAATGATGGTCTTTTTGGTCAGTACCAGACTACTCCATTATCTGGGGCCCTAGTCAGGGAGTTTGACAGTATGGGCCAAGACCTCTAATAGATCCCGCCATCAACACTGATCTCTTCCATCAAGAACGTCATCATAAAACTTCTTGTGAGTCTCTCAAAGACCTTACCCTCAAGATAAAGTAGCAATGGTAAAGACTACCCCACTCTCCAAAGGGAGGCTGGATCATCCTTCTCTGCCACTCAAGGAAGACTGGTTCTGAAATGAGTGCAGCCTAGAATGTTCCCAGCTATGACCATGGACTGTGAGCTAAGATTGTCAGGAACTCAGACATCACACAGGCTTCTGTGCTAAATGTGAAATATATGGGCCCTTGGTCAGATCTATGGAGTAAACAGTTAATTGTACTTATATACTTTTTTCAAGTTTGGAAGTTAGTCTCTGCCCTATCTGGCTTTCTAGTTCTATTTTCATCTCTGGCACCATCTTCCCAGACAATATTTTTAGGCTACCTGCATGTTAGCTTTCTGACTTGGGCAAAAATTACTACAATAAAGCACGTTTTAATGGATAAATAGAATAGTAAGTAGAATAGAAACTCTAATAACCTCAAGTGCATGGTGTGAGAGACACCAATGAACAATATGATAATACAATATGTTATAATCTATACCACTTCTCACAGCAGAATTGAGATGTGAATCTTAGAGATGATTCTTTCTACTTAATTTAGTATGTTATCTTCTCTGTCACATTTCATATTTTAATTCATTCTGCAGCTTAGGTCATCTTCTTTAAGTCATGTACCAAATATTTTTCACTAGCATCTCACAACCACTAATTAAAAAGTTGGCAAGCACTCTATATTGCCTGTAAAATCAAGAATAAATGGTAAGGTTACCCTCAATGCCCTTGATTCATATTGTACATCAAAACCTATCTTCCATGCCTTCCATAAGCTTCACACTCCACACAGGCTGGTTTCATCACTGTCTTCAGGCACAGAAAAAAAATTCTTACTTATAACCTTTACTTTTACTGCTCCCCCCACCTCATGTTCCTGTCCCTTTGTGTCCTTAATCATCACCTAAGTTCCAGTTTCACCTTTTATTTTCTGAAGATCTTCCTCAATCTGGGCCAAAGACTTGTAGAGTTGAATGACTCATCTATGGCCATATATACCCTAGTTCAGTAATCTCTTGCCAAACTGGAAATGATTGATGAGTAACACTGTGCTTGTCCATCACTTAATATATATATATCTTTGATAAAGCTTCATTCTCTGTTGACTTGTTCAATTTTCTGCTTATTTATTTATTCCCTTTTGTCGCTCTTGTTGTTTTATTGTTGTAGTTATTATTGTTGTTTGTCAGTCAGAGTTCAGGGCGCCAGTATGCCGGGCTAGCTTCGCGGCAGGAGACAGACTACCAGGGACACATGGCTGAGCGGAGAAGCAGTATTTCTTTATTCATGAGCGAACGATTCAAAAAACTAATCTTATCTAATCACAACCCAATTTTGTCTTGCCTCTCTCTCCTCCAGCGGCAGAGTCAGCAACCAAGGAAGTATGTAGGATAGGGGCCTGGGAGAAGGAAGATGCACGAAAAGGCAAAGACTAAACCAAAATCTCCTGGAGGCAGGGGGATTGAGACCAAACCAATGTAACAGAATGATCATATAAATAGACCACAGTGTCAAGCAATGTAACAGAAGGGATCCCAGAAGCAAAACTAGAAGCATGCCAACAGTTTTTTTTTTCTCTTATTGTTGTTGTTATTGATGTCAAAATTGTTGGATAGGACAGAGAGAAATGGAAAGAGGAGGGGGAGAGAAAGATAGATACCTGCAGACCTGCTTCACTGCTTGTGAAGCGACTCCTCTGCAGGTGGGGAGCCAGGAGCTCAAACCGGGATCCTTATGCTGGCCTTTGTGATTCAATGTTTCTTTTTATAGAGTGAAAATTGACTTTTTTGAATCAACCTTCACCTTGGTTCTTCTCAGCCTTTTGGAAGGAACATTTCTAATATCTTTTTCATGTGCTTCCCTTTAACATGATTGAAAACCATCATTTTTCTATTACTGTCATCACCCTGTTTGCTGAGGCCTCTTCGCCAGTCTAGATAACCTACTGACCTTCTCTCTGCTAAGGGAATGTAGTGCTCTCTCAATATCCAATTAAAAGGCAATGTCCTAGTAAAGCATATAATCCTACTTGTGGTCTTTTTATAGAAGATGACTCACCTATCTCTTCTTTATAACTCATACTGAGTTCACAGTTGGTTTTTGTTTGTTTTTCCAGCAGCTATTTCATGATGGTGGTTATTGAGAGTATAGGTTCAACTGAAACAACTCACTTTGTCTGCAGACATTGTCATCTAGAAAGACCCTCTCCAAATGCTACTTGCATAGAAGAATGTAAAATGTGATCTTTACAAGCCCTTGCAGTTTTACCTCACCATACCCTGCCTCCTAAGGATAGTTTGCCTGCTTCACAAAGGTTCTAAATATTAAAACTTGAAAAGTATGAGCAAAATTCACAGGTATTAAGAGCTGGTCTGAAATATTTAAATGCCATCCTATGCCAGCAGACCAAACTGTCAAGAATAATAGCTATGTTTTATGTATCTATATAATAATAGTTAATAATGATACTTTGTATTTATCCACTGCCTTTCTTTCAGAGACATTGGCAGAGTAAAGGAAATCCAACATTGATATTAAAAGATAAACCCCAGAATTATCACCAGCATGACAACCCCCCAAAAAAAACCACAGAAGGCATAATATAAATGCTCTCTGACAGCCTCAAAATGAATGGTTTTGCATACCATGAAAATTCTGCCTGTAGGACTACAAGGAAGTAATATGTCACCTGTGACTAGTTCAAACTCCTACCCTTAGGGTGGGTGCTGGTTTAATTTTGACTTTAGAGAAATGAAAAGTATAGGAAACACAATGAAGTTTGAGCAAGGCCAGTACCAGGAGAAAAGAAGATGAAAACAGCAGGTTAGCATCCTGGGCTGAGGGGAAGAGATCCATTAAAAGGGCATTTTTGAAAGCAGCTCTGTGAGGGGGCTATAAGGAAATATCACTCCCCTCCCTTCAAAGGGGTATTATGTAAAAGATACATTAAGTTATAAATCTTTGGACATAGAGTCATAATTTTGGGGGAATGTAGACAGTTGCTACATACTATAGCTATTGGTGAACTTGGGGTTAAGACAGAGGGAATTAGCAAAATTAAGTCAAAAGCTGGCATCTGCATAAGAGAGTTATTAGGCATAAATTAGTCTATGTAAACACCTCATCTGAAATGCTGCATCAATTATCATAGAAGTAATTTATAGATGAGCCATTTTAAGGAGTAATAATGCCGTAAGCATAAGGAACTAAGTTTTCTGATGGTAAAATTTTAAACATAAACAGTAGACTAAGCCAAGAGAAAATAGAATATGGAATTTAATTATAATCCTCTCTCTGCAAGTTAGGCATGGAGTCATTAGTATAAGAATCTTAAAACTTTTTAAAATTTTATTTTATTAGCATTTAATTATGATCAACAAGATTGTAGGATAAGAGGGGTATAATTCCATATAATTCCCACCTCCAGAATTCTGTATCCCATCCCCTCCACTGGGAGGTTCCCTATTCTTTATCATTCTGGAAGTATAGATCAAAGATCTTCATGGGGTGCAGAAGGTGAGAGGTCTGGCTTATGTTACTGCTTCTCCACTGGACTTGGGCATTGACTATTTGATCCAGACCCCTATCCTGTCTCTGTCTTTCCTTAGTGGGGTAATGCTCTGGGGATGTGGAGTTCCAGGACTCATTGGTAAAGTCGTCTGCCCAGGAAAATCAGGTTGGCATATTGGTAGCCTCTGCAACTTGGTGGCTGAAAAGCATTAAGATATAAAACAGAACACATTATTTAGTAATCAGGAGCCAAAAGGTAAGAATATAGCAGATGAGACGGGGTCTTCATGTTGGAAGGAGCTGGAATATCTGTTTTATCTATATTCTAATGGGACTTTTTAATTTTTTATTTATTTATCTTAAATTTTTATTTTATTTATAAAAAGGAAACACTGACAAAAGTGTAGGATAAGAAGGGTACAACTCCACACAATTCTCACCATCAGAACTCCATATCCCATGCCCTCCCCTGATAGCTAAGAGAACACTGTGTAAGGTCTGGTCAGTGGCAAAAGGAACCTGATAGAAAAAATAAGGCTGCAGATATCATCAAGCAGGGCTTTATTTGGGCACTCCCAGCGAGGTTCATGGGTCCTGAGAGAGTAGGGGACCTGTGAAGTTGTGCCCAAAGTCAGGGGAGGGAGATTCTTATAGAACAAGGAGAACAAAGAAGTTAAGTGAGAGTCCAGTGGGGATTTTCCATGAGAGTTAAGTCTGGTGGGACTGTGGTTTTATGAAACTGCTAGCCTCCGGCATGCATTCCAGGGATAGGCTGGTTTTGCCAGGCTCCACATTATTTTGTTTTTTAATTTTAATTGTTATTTACAAAAAGGCAACACTGACAAAAGCCATAGGATAAGAAGAGTACTCCACACAATTCCCACCACCAAAACTCTGGATCCCATCGCCTCCCCTGATAGCTTTCCTATTCTTTATCCCTCTGGGAGTATGGACCCAAGGTCATTGTGGGATGCAGAGTGTGGAAGGTCTGGCTTCTGTAGTTGCTTCCCCACTTAACATAGGCATTGGCAGGTTGATCCATACTCCCAGCCTGTCTCTCTTTTTCCCTAGTGGGGCAGGGATCTGGGGAAGTGGAGCTTCAGGACACACTGGTGTGGTCATCTGCCCAGGGAAGTCCGGTTGGCATCACGTTAGCATCTGGAACCTGGTGGCTGAAAAAAGAGTTCACATATAAAGCCAAACAAATTGCTGACTAATCATGAACCTAAAGGCTGGAATAGTTCAGAAGGATAGTTGGGGGGGGGGTCTTTATTTTGTAGATAGTAGGCCTATTTTAATTATATTCCAAAGAGTCTATGACTATACTAATTTTTTTTTCCCTTCTGAGCCTGACATCTGATATGCAGGTGGATGCATCCAAATCATTGTCTGAGGACATCATACTCAATGGACAGAAGTTGAAAGCATCCCCCCTCAGATTGAGGACTAGATAGGGCTGTCCATTATCACCATTACTCTTCAACATAGTATTGGAAGTTCTCCCGTAGCAATCAGACAAGAGAAAGGAATCAAAGGAATACAGATTGGAAAGGAAGAAGTCAAGCTCTCATGATTTGCAGATGGTATGATAGTATACATAGAAAAACCTAAAGAATTCAGCAGAAAACTACTGGAAGTTACTAGGCAATGTAACATGGTATCAGGCTACAAAGTCAATGTACAAAAATCAGTGGAATTTCTTTATGCAAACACTAAATCCAAAGAAGAGGATATCCAGAAATCACTCCCATTCACTGTTGCAGCAAAATCAGTAAAATGCCTAGGAATAAACTGGGTTCCACATTCTTTTGACTGAGTGGTTTTAACCATAGGTGTCTTTAATCGTCAGGCCCTCCCAAACCTATCACACTGCTCAGCTCAGTCTTATGGTAGCGTGGGGGCTTGAACCTGGGACCTTGGTGCCTCAGATATGAAAGTCTTCTTGTATAACCATTATGTTGTCTCCCCCACTGGATTATTTAACATACTGATGAACTGGCCAGTATTTCTTAAGCTCAGAAATAAAGTACAGCTTAGTTTTCTCTTGCAAGTTCTCTTCTCCACTCCAAATCTCAAATACATGTGTTTGTGGAGTATGTAACTGTAGAAGGAAATTAAATATGGTTCCTAACTAGTTCATCTTCTCATAGAACCAGTAAATTCATCAGAATGATAATACATCAAGATAAGTTACGGAAATCAATGAAGCAAGGTGCTAGATGACACAATGTGAAGATAAATTACTCTGTAGTGTTATTGGAAGGATGATCTCACCAGAGAGTGGTAGCACTGAAAAGTGAGACCTTGAAGTTACAAAAAAGGTATCACTGGCTATGTAAACATCCATAACAATGACAATTGAAGAAGATAGAAGATAGTCTTTTTACCAGTCTAGAACACAAAGGCATGTGTCTACCACTATCAAATGAGTACCAATTTTATGCTGGAGAATGCTAGTATATTTATTCATGATCATCTTTTTACAATTTAATTCTCAGTAGTACTATTGAGTTATATCTACTCTGTCATGATAACTAGCATTTTATTAAAGTTATATGATCACCTTTATATTGTCATATCCTTTTTGCTAGATGGACTCTATTACTTGTTTCAGTTTTTGACATCTGTATTCCCATGTCCCTTTTGTAAAACTGAAACACTTTTTTTCTGACTTTGTGCCAGAAATGTTACTGCACATAAACAAAACTCTATGGCTTTTGGTAAAAACATGTATTGCTTAAGAATGTGTGGTGGCAGGGCTGGGTGGTGACACATCCAGTTAAGCTCATAAGTGCAAGGACCAGCACAAGGATCCAGGTTCCAAGCTCCAGCTGCTACCTGCAGGGAGGACGATTCACAGGTCTGCAGGTGTTTATCTTTCCTCTCTCCTGCTCTGTCTCCCCCTTCTGTCTCAATGTCTCTTTGTCCTTTCATATAAAATGGAAGAAAAAAAAGTATTTGTGGTAGCCAATTTCTCTTTCATAGCTGGTCTCAACTATGCATTGAAGATCAGTTCTAAGACAAATAGGAGGTTTTGTTGTTCTATCTCTCTCCTTTATTCATATATATATTTGCCTCCAGGGTTATTGCTGGGGCTCGATGCCTGCAATATAAATCCACTGCTCCTGGAGGCCCTTTTGTTGCCCTTGTTGTCTATCGTTGTTGTTGTTAATATTATTGTTGTCATTGTTGTTGGATAGAACAGAGAGAAATTGAGAGAGGAGGGGAAGACGGAGAGGAGGAGAGAAAGATAGACACCTGCAGACCTGCTTCACCACCTGTGAAGTGACTCCTCTGCAAGTGGGGAGCTGGGGGCTTGAACTGGGGTCCTTACGCTGGTCTTTGCACTTTGCGCCACCTGCTCTTAACCTGCTGCGCTACCTCCCGGCCCCCATTATTATATTTTTTATTGCCACCAGGGTTATCTCTGGGGCTCCATGCCTGTTATCTCTGTGGCTTCATGCCTGTACAACAAATCCATAGATCCTGGTGACCATTTTTTATTTTTTATTAAATAGGACAAAGAGAAATTGAGAGAGGAGGGGATGATAGAGAGGGAGAGAGAAAGACCCCCTACAACTCTGCCTCACCACTCATGAAACTTCTCTGCTACAGGTGGGGATCAGGGGCTGAAATATGTTAACATGTCTGCTGAACCAGGGCCACCACCACCTGGTCCCAAGCTCTCTTTTTTTTGTGAGTTTGAGTTTTATCAGTTTGTTATGCAGCAGTCACACTATATGTATATAGTATGTATATATGTATATATAGTATATATATACATACACATTATATATATATCTCACAACATATATTATATATATATATATATCACAACAAACTGTGATGTAGTGCTAGAACAATACACCCCCATTTTGCAGATAAAGTAATTGAAGCTTAGAGAAATTAAGTCATTTAATGCTAACTCACATGATAAGAAAACATAATATCCAATACTATTATTCAGTATTTTTCTAGATTCAGGACTTATAATCACTTTACTGTATGGACCTTCCATTAAAAAACAGATTTTTCAGTTTAATTTGAAACAGGCAGTCAGACACATATTAACAAAAACAAGTTAAAAAACCACATCTGCCTAACTCCAAATAGTGAAGCTTTTAAAGCCATACTACTTCTCTCAAATAGACAAGAAGTAGTAGGGAATAAACACATACACATAGCTCAACAAGGGAGTATTTCTAAGAAATGGGTCATTAAGGATGCCATGCTTTGATGGTGTAAGGTGTGAGTAAGAATGTTCTACAGACACCTATTGATATCTTGGGAAATTGAGAAATTGTCCCTGCCTGCCAACAACTTTGGTATAAACCATTAACTGCTCAATAAAATATGAATAAAAATAATTTCATGTTTATGCAAAAATCACTACCCTAGAGGCTAGCTTACTTGACACAAAGGCTGTATAGTGGGACTACCATCTTGTCTGCTACCCTCCTTCACTGAAACATAGTTCTGCAGCACATAACCATATCTTGATAAAGGAAACATGAGGTCAGAACTTGTCGACTTTTGGACACTTGACCAAAATGGCTTTGTCCATGTTTGCAGATGTTAAGCAATTTTTCTCTTACTGCTACTGCTATTACTACTATTATTACTCCCCAGGATTAGTGCTGGGGCTTGGTGCTAGCACTATGAATCTACTGCTCCCAGTGGTCATTTTTCCTTTTTCATTTTTTTCTACTTTATTCCATAGGAAAGAGAAGTTGAGAGGGGAGCCAGTGATAGAGGGAGAGAGAAAGATAGACATTTGCAGACCTGCTTCATTACTCATCAAGCATCCATCCCCATTGCAGGTAGGGAGGGGGGACTCAAACCAGGTCCTTGCACACAGTACTATGTGCATTTAACTGGGTGTGTGCCACTCTAACTCCCCTCCCATTTCTTCCATTATTTAAGCCGGGCCAGTGCAACAGCAAGTGTCTCCTTTAGGAACAACTAAAGAACTCAAGATGAATTTAGTATTTGTGTTTTCTGCCAATAAAAATATCTATCTGTATAAAAATGATCCTCTCTAACTTTAAAATAAATTCAGAATGAATAAACTTCAAAAATTTCAGGGGCTAGGTCAGGAAGGTCTCTTCAGTGCAGAGCATAAATGGTAACTTTGTGAAAAGTCGATGTGTCCATATTTATTTAATGATAAAATATGTTGGCAAACTTCACTTCCACAAGGATTTCCTACCATGAGGATAATCTTAATCCAGCACATAAGAAAAATATTTATAGGAATTGAGGCCAGCAAGTTGCTCTCCCCTGTGCTGTGTGATATACCGACTGCCCTGATTATGTGACAGTTTGATGGGCATGGTAGAAGAAAAAGTGCTTCAGACTATAAATATTAATGCTTAGGCAGTGATTTGTGTAAACTGCATAGCAAAAACAAAAGTACAGATATAAGTTCCACGTTTGTTTCCTTGTCCATAGCATATATTATTTGCCCCAAATGTTTTTGTTTTACTCCTACTACTCATCTGTGTGATAGGAAGCCTTATTTCTCAAATACTGAATTTTCACATAGACTTGTTTGTTTTATTTTTTTAATCAGAGTAGAATTGAAGCTGCTTTGCAAATATGCATTTCAAGCATTAATGTGGAGCTTTATAGGGTTATTTTTTGAGCATTATGTGACATCAAAAGGAAATCAGTGTGACAATATCAAGCAACATTAGTATGTTTCTAGAAAATAGTTTTAAAGTCCATTCCAAATAATGGAAATTTTATGGAAGAAAAATGTCCAAATTTCCGTTCTGGACATAAATGTAAATTTGGGAGTAATGATTCTATTTCAATTTTTTTTCTCAAAATAGTCTTCAATGGTAGCATGGGAAAAGAAGTTAATCTGCTCTGTGCTAGAGGTAGAAATGAAGGTAAATTCTTTCTCCTGTCTATTAACCTCCTCTTTCACTAATACTCCTGTTGCCCATGTTTTTGTCCTTAAATTGTATCAGTGCATAAATTTTCTGTTTCTTTTCCTTTTATAATATTTTACTTATCTATTATGATATATTTATATATATGTACATGTATATATATGTATATATGTATATGTGTATATATATATGTACATGTGTGTATATATATATATGTACACACACACATACACACACACACACTGGGAAGGGGGATAGAGAGAAAAAGGAGAGATCCTGAAACACTATTTTATCATTCCTGATGTGCTGGCACTCACGTGGAGTGGATCCAGCCAGGGGTTAAGTCTCTGATCCTCCCTCACCAGCTCTCAGGGACCGCATGATTCAGAAAGGAGGACTCGGGGAGTACTCTGGTATGAACACTCATTTATTTGGAGATAGGTACAGGTTTATATAGAGAGTTAACCAAAGAACATTTTTCATATATGTCAGAAATTACAGGTTTCTTAAATGCCCCCTATGGTAGGGGGCTGGGATGACAAGAATTCATGGGATACATAAAGGTCAAAACGATTAGTCTCCATGATGCAGTCAGGTTAATTATCCAAAGGCATTTGAGAGAAGCATAGAGGTTAAACCAGTAAGGTGAGGTAGAGTAAAGAAAAACAAAGCTTGATGTAAATCATAGAGCACAAGGAAATAAGATTTGGGGGCTTTTCACTGTCTGGTGTTGGGGGTGTATGATAGAGTGTGTTCTCCTTTGTGATCAAAAGGTGAAGTGGATGTGTGAACTTTGAATGAACCCTAAAGCAGGCAACCATTTGGCCTGCTGCTAACAGGGGAATCTAAGTGTGAGAGGCCTGTAGGCTTTCTGTGAGCTTGAGAGACTAACAAGGAGAAACTGAGTCTGGGAGACTTTTCCCTCTTGGCTCATCTCTATAGGAGAGAGTCTAACAAGTGGGGTCTCTTTCCAGACCTCCATCCAAGATGGGAGAGCTCCCCTAAGCTCTACCAAGCTTTCACAGAGTCCCACACTGACGCTCCCCCCCTACAGGTGGGGGTCAGGGGCTAAAGCCAGGTCCTTGCTCCCTGTAGTGTGTGCTTAGCCAGGTGCACCACCACCTGGTCCCTCTGCATCTTCTTACCTCAGTTGTCTCTCTTAAATTGTAGCATGTATCTAAATGAGGAATGGGCTTACTATGATTCCAGCATGGGTGATAGCTTATCTGGTTCTGGTTAGCCTCACTTTAGTGAGGACTTCCTGTGCACACTGCAATGTTGACCCTGGAGAGCTTATGGCAGATGGAGTTAGAGGTATTGTGACCTATCCTAATTGTCTTCATATACCTAGTCAACAGATGATATCTCTATGGATTTTTTTTTTCTACTGCTAATCAGATCTTGTAGCTTATGTTGAGAATATAACATTATAGAATACTGCAAGAAAGGCATGGCCCATGGAGATCAGGAGAAAGAGACAGATAATAGACAGTAAGGAAAGAAATGTACAAGGTGATTTTTATTGTGATATATGTTCTCTGAATGAAACAAATATATGATAAAGGTACAGTAGAAGTATCTGTAGGTAGATGACATTGGAATTCACATGAGACAGCCTTTTCATAGGGGATATACAGAACTACTTCCAGTGAGAAGAAAAACTGTGAAGGTTCTAATATAAAAAGAAGCCTTTAGGGGGCTAATTGGTGGAACACTTAGAAGAGGGCATTGTATTGTTATGCCCAAGCCCCTATTCTCACCTGCAGCAGAGAAATTTCATAAGTGGTGAAGTGCTACAGGTATCTCTTCTCTGTCTCTGTCTCTGTCTCTCCTCTCTCTCTCTCTCTCTCTCTCTCTCTCTCTGTTTATCAAAAGAGAAAGAAGAAAAATGGCCACCAGAAAAACAGTGCTGGAATTACTTAGGCACTGAGTTCCAGTGTTAACCTTCATGGTGATGAGGAGGAATTTATGTTTGAGAACTGGAGAAGATAGGAAAAGATGAGGCTGAAAGAATAGGCAGTATTCAGGTCAGTTTTGGCACATGCCAATCATAGTAAGTAGTTATAATAACACAGTACACACAGTAGGAAGCTTTTTAAAAGGATGCGACAGATAAGAAACATGGTCTAGTTCATATAGAATCTCACACACAAGATTGGAACTTCACTGTAATTTCTACTTTGTAGAAAAAGTTTCCAGTAGAGGTATTTACCTATAGCCATGTGTCATTTAACAGGGGAAATGCATTCTGCAAAATTGTGTTATTGGGCTATTTCCTCATTGTGCGAATGCCATCGAGTATACTTACCCAAACCTAGATGGTATATTCTACACACCTGGGCATATAAGTAAATGTGATATATTGTTTTTAATTTTAATTTTATTTTATTTCCTCTACTCTTCCGTCAGTTCTGTAAAGCTCACAAATGTAACCCTGGGGGAATCAGGCGATAGCGCAGCGGGTTAAGCGCATGTGGCACAAAGTGCAAGGACTGGCATAAGGATCCTGGTTCTAGCCCCTAGCTCCCCACCTGTCTTCCCCTCCTCTCTCCATTTCTCTCTGTCCTATCCAACAATGACAACATCAATAACAACAGCAACAAGAAAATAACAAGGGCAATGAAAGGGAAAATAATTTTAAAAAAATTTAAAAACAAGAAAAAAAGTAACCCTGGACAAGCTTGCATTCATTCTGCCTCTGTACAGCTGAGTCAGCTCCTTCTGGGCAGGACTTCCATGTTCTTCTCATTTCACTCACCTGTGGTATTCAGGTCCAAGCATGCTTCCTTGTTGCTGAATCTGTGAGATACATCCTCATGCTAAATATTCTCTAAAATATAACAACACAGAGGACTAGGCAAGAGGTATATTTTATGCTTTGTTCTTACCTGGTTATCTGAATATTAATTGTTATAAATAGAAAAGGTTTTCCAATCCAAACAAAATTACTAGATACTTTTATTTTAATTATTTCTTTGCTTATGTCTTTTCTTCCTTCTCTCTTTCTTTACTCTCTTTATCCTTCCCACTTTGATATTTAGAGGAAGGATGGAGTCCTTTAAAAATTTATGAATATAGTAACTGTGGTAGTAATACTAAAAGTGATCATGATGATAAAATAATCATTGCTAGCATTTATTGAACATTTAAATGCACCAGGCATTGAACCAAGCCCCTTATATACATATAATATCACAATAAATCCTCATAGCTCTAATGGGTGTTATTAATATCTCTATTTTAAACACGAAGAACTTGAAACCTTTAAAAGTTAATTTACTTGTCAAGGTCTCACACAGGGCAAAGGACAGAACTGGGTGGTTCATATTTTTCATCACAATTTTGTTTGATTACTTTTATTGTTAAGCATGACTGAACCTTTATTTTGTATTAAGGATTCTGGAGAAATTTGTAAAATATGCATGTGTGGAGACAAAAATATATCAGTCCACTGGAAGAGAATAGGTATGATTAGAAAAAAGAATCCAAACAGACAAGAAGCTCTGATATTCACTTCTTATCCTTTCTCCCAAAAGTGATGGTAGAGACCCTTTTCATTATATATGTTGCAAATCATATGTCCCACCAACCTGGAAAAAGTGGGTTGAGTGTATGTGCAAGACATAGAGAGAGGGGGGGGAGAGAGAGAGAGAGAGAGAGAGAGAGAGAGAGAGAGAGATCATGAATACCTTACCATCCCAGATACCTTGTCCTTCAATAAGATGTGCCTTCCTCAGTTTCAGCTTCTCCTGACAATGCTGAACCCAGAAATCTTTGTTTTTCCACCCCCCACACACTTTCCCTCCAGTGGTGGAAGCAGTGGTGATGGTGGCTGGTGTATATGTGCTTGGAAGGGATAGGATTCTATTTTATCTTAACTATTATAGCTTGACAAGGAGTTTTTTTTTTTTTTTCCAATCCTCCTCTGAGGGAAGAGTTATTCCATTTTGAGATTTATACCAAAATTAGACATTAGATTACTGCTGTACAAATATAGTCACCATAGCCCTTCTTCCTGTTCAGCCCCACTAAATATCTTCTGTCATCTGGCTCAGCAGTGCCTGGGTTTGGAGTGGGACACCAGTGTAATCAGTCTATTCCCATTACAGGGTTGGCTCAGTTTCATTTACTTCCAGAATAAGTACACTTTTAAGATTTCTTCTTTTTTAAAAGAACATAATTTTCAAAAAAATCGCTACTTTTCTATTTTAAGCTGTTGGTCACTGAACAAACTGGTCCTATCATAATTTATTTTGCTGTATGAAATAAGACAATATTGTGCAGAGGTGTTTATTTGAGTAGGCAAAGTATAAAGAGGCATACACAGAACTGTCGTTATGCACGTAGTCTTTAGGAAATTATAGTCTCAGATGAAATATCATTATGCTTTAAACAGTATCTGTAGCCTTAAGCATTATTTCCAAAAAAAAAAAAAAAAATCCAGCATTAAAGTACCAGCTACCAGGTTACTTCTGGTTAATATGGTGATGTTGTTTGTCTTTGACCAAATGAGGGAGCATAATTTTCCACATAAGTAAGTTTTCCAGATAATTTAGAGTTTTCACTCTCCATGAAAAGTTGTTTCTTTTAGCTTTTCTTTTTTTCTTTTTTTGCCTCCGGGGTTATCCTTGGGACTCCATGACTCCACTACTAATCCACTGCTCCTGGAGGCCATTTTTCCCCATTTTTGTTGCCCTTCTGTTGTTGTTATTGTTATGGTTGTTGTCGTTGTTGGATAAGACAGAGAGAAATTGAGAGAGGAGGGGAAGACTGAGAGGGGTAGAGAAAGATAGGACACTTGCAGACCTGTTTCTCTGCTTGTGAAGTGACCCCCCTGTAGGCAGGGAGCTGGGGCTTGAACTGGAATCCTTACGCCAGTCCTTGAGCTTTGCACCATGTGCACTTAGCCCACTGTGCTACTGTCTGGACCCATTTTTAGCAATTTTTTTGAAGGGGAATTTGAGGAATACCTGGGAGGATGCCTACTTTGCCATAAGCTGGTCCTCAAGATTGAGTCTAGCCATTACCACAGTAGGGAATTTCCATGCTATGGTGTTTTTCTTTCTATCCCCATTTCTCTATCTCTGTCTTTCTATTTGAAAAAGTTATCCCAGAGTAGTGAAAACCCAGTACAATAGGAAAAAAGTAAGAGAAAGGAAAAAAGTTAAAGAGTGAAACCGTTATTTGATGTATCATTTACTATTCTGCATTTTTTAAAAAAGATTATTTATAAAAAGGAGACACTTACAAAATGAAAGGATAGAGAGGTACAGCTTCACACAGTTCCCACCACCAGACCTCCGGATACCAACCCCACCCCTGATAGCTTTCCTATTCTTTAACGCTCAGGAAGTATGGACCCAAGATCATTATGGGATGGAAAAGGTTGAAGGTCTGGCTTCTGTAATTGCTTCCCTGCTGAACATGGGCGTTGACAAGTTGATCTATCCTTCCAGCCTCTCTCTCTCTCTTTCCCTAGTGGGTTGGGGTTCTGGGGAATCGGAGCTCCAAGGCACATTGGTGGGGTTATCTATCCAGAGAAGTCTGGTCACATCCTGCTAGCATCTGGAACCTGGTGGCTGAAAAGAGAGTTAATATACAAAGCCAAACAAACTGTTGGACAATTATGGACCTAAAGACTGTAATAGTGCAGGGTAAGCATTGGGCGGGTCCTCCATTTTGTAGGAAGCTAGTAGACATATTTTAGTTATATTTCAAAGGGCCTGTAGCTATACTAGTGTTCGTTTATTTACTTATTTTTTTGGTTTTAGTTTTTTTGGTTTTTTGTTTGTTTGTTTTTGCCTGAGCCTGAAATCTGATATGCAGGTGAATCCTAATTATTGTCTGGGGAGATGATGTCATGGCTGGGAAAAAGACCAGAAAGCTAGATCAGGGAAGAGAGTAGCTCCCTAATATGGGGAAGGGGTATAAGTACTGTTGGCTGTAAACCCCATAAATTTGATGTGATCTGGGACCCATAATTAGCTTAGGAGCCTGTGTGACCTCTGCATCCCTCTAGATCTGAGCTCACATTCTGTAGTCATGAGTAGGAACATTCTATGCTGCCCCAGTATCAATCCATCTTCCTCAGGTGTATCATAGAGTATGTTGTCCGTCCTCCCTTTGGAGGATAAAACATTCTCTACCACTGTTGATACAGGTTTGGGGCAAGGACCTATGGGGGCCTACAAAGGGGTCTATTTTGTTGTTCCTGATAGAGATGACCGGAAACAATGGAGAGAGGGGTTTATTTGAGGTCTAGGCCCACCAAGTCTCTTTGGGAGACTCAAGACTTCCTGATTAAGGACCTAGCTGGTGGAATGGCCTGATAGTGACTAAAGAGTCATCGTTAAAGTATGCCAGTCTCTTGCCCTTATTCAGCTTTTGCAGTCCTTGCTTTGCTAAGGTTAGCTTTGGAGTGAGTGAGAGAACTGTAATAGGAGGTAGGTGAGGAGGGTATCTAAGTCTAAGTGGACACTATTTCATTATGAACATGATACTGACTCAGTAAAGACTATTGTGTATTTTTGTTTTAGGTATCTATTTTGCCCTAATTTATAGATACATGTGAACATATGCTCTATCTTATGGGACCTGGCCTAGATCTAGATTTTGGGACTTTGTTAGGAAATGAACCTCCTGGAATGGAATTAGAGACTACCATGAAAAGAAAGGGCTCACACAAGTGATGAGGGTGAAGGGTTGGCAATACATGCCTGATGTCTCTGTACACAGCCTGAGGTGAAGCATGTTGAGATGGTACTCGCTGCATTCATTAGGTTGGAATCAGCAGATGCAATATCATTTGGCCTGACTTGAGAGGAGCATACAGGGAAGTGAGCCCCATCCCAGAGGTTCCACGATTGGGAGAAACATAGGCTCTATAGAGGAAGTGGGAGATTCCTGTTGCCTTGGGGTTTAAGAAGACAATAGATAGTTATTGCAATAATCACATTGTTTGGCAACTGCATTAACTTTGAAGAATCCCTTTGTTAGGATTTGCTGTATCATACACATTCTCACCATATTTCATGTCCTTTGGCATTGTTTGCATATAGCTATGCCACTAGTTGCTTTTGTTCTCCCTGGACTAAACTTTTAAGAGAGTCAACATATCAAAGACTCAGCCTATGTATTAAAAAGACTCTGTGCTTTAAAAAGTTTGAAATATTCAATCAATTTCCCCTCTCATATTAATTAAATAGTGATTTATATGACTGCAAGTTGATAGGAGTGTACATAAACACCATTCCCACCGCCAACAGACTGTGTGCCATCCTCTCCCCCCTGCATCACCCTCACTCTATGAAGCTGAACATTCGCCCTAACCCTTCAACCAGAGTTTTTTCTTTGGTGCCCTACTTGAAATTCTGTCAACTCCTGCTTTGAATTTCCCTTTCTGTTATTCTTTCTTAATCTCTGTTAATGGGATCAGACCATTCTTATCTTTATCTTTCTGACTTAGCTCACTTAACATAATTTCTTCTAACTCCATCTATGATGGGTCAGTTCTTAATAGCTGTGTATATATACCATTGTGTATATATACCATTGTGTATATATACCATTGTGTATATATACCATTGTGTATATATACCACAGCCACTCATCTGTTGTTGGGCACCTGGGTTGCCTCAAGGTTTTGCTATTACGAATTGTGCTGCTATAAACATAGGTGTGCACATATCTTTTTGGTTGGGTGTTATGGAGTACTTGGGGTATATCCCCAAGGAAAGGAATTACTGGATCATATAGAAGGTCCATGTCTAGCCATGTGAGAGTTCTCCAGACTGCTCTCCACAGAGGCTGGACCATTTTCATTCCCACCAGCAGTACAGAAGGGTTCCTCTGTCCCCACAGCCTCTCCAGCATTTGTGGCTGCTGTCCTTTTTGATGTATGCTGTTCTCACAGGAGTGAGGTGGCATCTCAATGTTGTCTTTATTTGCATTTCTCTGACAATCAGCGACCTGGAACAATTTTTCATATGTTTGTTAGCCTTTTGGATCTCTTCTGTAGTGAATGTTTTGTTCATATCCTCTGCCCATTTTTGAATGGGGTCATTTCCTTTTTTGTTGCTAAGTTTGCTGAGCTTTTTGTATATTTTTGTCCAATATATGGCATGTGAAGATCTTCCATTCTGTGAGGGGTCTCTGTTTGTTTGATAGTTTCTTTGTCTGTGCAGAAGCTTTTCAATTTGATGTAGTCCGTCCCACTGGTTTGTTTCTGCTTTAGTATTCCTTGCAATTGGGTTTGCTTCATCAAAGATGTCCTCGAGGTTTAGGTGGGAAAGTGTTCCACCAATGTTTTCCTCTAAGTATTTGATAGTTTCTGGTCTAATATCCAGGTCCTTGATCTATTTGGAATTAATTTTTTGTTTCTGGTGAGATAAGGTGGTTCAGTGTCATTCTTCTGCATGTTTCAACCCAGTTTTCCCAGCACCATTTATTGAAGAGAGCCTCCTTCCTCCATTTCATACTTTGGGCCCCCTTGTCAAAGATTAGATGTCCATAGGAGTGAGGGTTTTAGTTCTGGGATTTCAATTCTGTTCCACTGGTCTGTGTGCCTATTTTTGTTCCAGTACCAGGCTGTTTTGATGATGATGGCTTTATAATATAGTTTGAGATCTGGGAGTGTGATGCCTCCATTTCTGTTTCTTTTCCTCAAGATGGCTTTGGTGATTCTAGGTGTATTCTGGTTCCAGATAAATGATTGTAGTGTTTGTTCTATTCTCTTAAAGAAGCTTGGTAGAACTTTGCTGGGTATCACACTATATTTGTATATGGCTCTGGGGAGAATATTCATTTTGGTGATATTTATTCTTACAGTCCATGAGCATGGGATGTCTTTCCATTTCTTGCTATCAGTTTCTATTTCCTTGAATAGTGACTCATAGTTTTCAGTATACAAGTCTTTCACTTCTTTGGTCAGCTTTACTCCTAGGTATTTTATTGACTTTGCTGCAACAGTGAATGGGAATGATTTCTGGATGCCTTCTTCTTCAGATTTAGTGTTTGCATAAAGAAATGCCACTGATTTTTGTACATTGATTTTGTAGCCTGACACCTTGCTATATTGCCTAATAACTTCCAACAGTTTTCTGCTAGATTCTTTAGGTTTTTCTGTGAATACTATCATATCATCTGCAAATAGTGAGGGCTTGAATTCTTCTCTTCCAATCTGTATTTCTTTGATTTCATTCTCTTGCCTGATTGCTTTGGCAGGAATTTCCAATACTATGCTAAAGAGTAATGTTGATAGTGGACAGCCCTGTCTAGTCCCGGATCTGTGGGGGAATGCTTTCAGCTATTGTCCATTAAGTATGATGTTGGCTGTAGGTCTGCTATATATGGACTCCACTATCTGAGGAATTTCCCATCTATTCCCATTTTTTGTAGTGTTTTGAGCATGAATGGGTGTTGGATTCTGTCAAAGGTTTTCTCTGCATCTATTGAGATAATAATGTGGTTTTTGGTTTTTCTTTTATTGATGTGGTGAATGACATCGATTGACTTACGTATGTAAAACCAGCCTTGCATTCATGGCATAAATCCCACTTGGTCATGATGAAAAATCTATTTGATATACTGCTGTATCCGGTTGGCCAGATCTTGTTTAATATTTTGGCATCTATGTTCATCAGAGAAATTGGTTTATAGTTTTCTTTTTTTCTTATGTCCCTATCTGCTTTTGGTATCAGGGTGATGGTGGCTTCATAGAAGGGGGAAGGGAGTATTCCTGTTTCTTCGATCTTGTGGAAGAGCTTTAGAAGTGTAGGTATTAACTGTTTCCTGATAGTTTTGTGGAAATTGTTTCTGAAGCCATATGTTCCAGGATTTTTGTTGTTGGGAAGATTATTAACAACTGTTTCTATTTCTTTGTCTGTGATTGGTGCATTTAGCTTTTGTAGTTCTTCTTGGTTCAGTTTTGGCAAGGCATATGTTTCTAGGAATTCTTCCATTTCTTCCAGATTTTCTAGCTTGGTGGCATATAGTTCTTCCTAGAAGTTTCATATGATTTTCTGGATTTCTGTGGTGTCAGTTATGATATCTCCTCTATTATTTACAATTATATTAATTTGAGTCTACTCCTTTTTTTTTTTTTTTTTTAGTGAGTCTGGCTAGGGGCTTTTCTTTCTTGTTTAATTTTTCAAAAAACCAACATTTGGATTCATTGATCTTCTGTATGGTTCTCTTAGTTTAGATGTTGTTGATTTATTTCTGCTCTAATTTTAGTGATTTCTGTCCTCATGTTTGCTTTAGGGTTACTTTGTTCCTCTTCCTCTAAGTCCTTAAGGTGTGCAGTAAGGTTGTTTATTTGGGGTTTTTTCTTGTTGTTTAATATGTGATTGTATGGCTATGAGTTTCCCTCTCAGTACTGCTTTAGCTCTGTCCCAAATATTTTGATAGCTTGTGTCTTCATTTTCATTTGTTTCCAGGAACATCTGTATTTCCTGCTTGAGTGTCTCTCTCACCCAGTGGTTCTTAAGCAGTATGTTGTTTTGTTTCCATATTCTGTGTCTTTTAGTAATTTTCTGTTTAGTAATTTTCTGTTTGTTGTTAAATGTTAGCTTTACTCCACTGTGGTCTGAGAAGGTACTTGGGATGATTTCAGTGCTCTTGAATTTGTTGATGCTGTCTTTGTGGCCTAACTTGTGGTCTATTCTTCAATATATGTTGTGTGGAATTGAAAAGAATTAGAGTTTTTTGGGGTGAAGAACTCTGAAAATGTCTAGGAGGTCTAGTCTGTCCATCTCTTCCTTTAATTCTCTTGTTTCTTTGTTGATTCTCTGCTTTTTTGATCTGTCTAAATGTGAGAGTGGGGGTGTTAAAGTCCCCCATTATTATTGTATTACTATTGATGTATTTTTGTAGTTCTTTCAGTAGGTGTTTGATGTATTTAGATAGGCCCTCATTGGGTGCATAGATGTTAATAATTGTTAAATCTTCTTGGTTGATTGATCCTCTAATCATGATGTAATTGTCTTGCCTTTCTTTTATTACTTTACTTCATTTAAAATCTATTGTATCACAGATGAGAATGACTGTTCCTGACTTTTTTTGTGGTCCATTAGCCTGTATGATAATATTCCATCCTTTCACTTTAAGTCTGTGTTTGTCTTGTTGGGGCAGTTGGGATTCTTGCAAGCAGCATATGGTTGAGTTGTGTTTTCTGATCCATTCTCCCACTCTGTGACTTTTAATGGGTGAGTTTAAGCCATTGACATTTGTTGGTATTATGGATTTAATGTATTGTAGTGCCATTATTCAACAATTTCTTTATTTGCTCTGATATATGCTAAGTATTATAGTGATGTTCTTGTTTATAAGAGGTCTTTTAGAACCTCTCTCAGGGCATGCTTGGTGATGGTGGCTTCCTTTAACTAATGTCTGTCTCAGAAGTTTTTGATCACTTCATCTAGTTTGAATGAAAGTCTAGCAGGATATATTATCCTTGGTTTAAATTTTTTCACTCAGGGCTCAATAGATATCTTGCCATTCTCTTCTGGCTTTTAGAGTTTGAGTGGAGAAGTCTGCTGATAATCTTATGGGTTTCCCCCTGTATGTGACTTTTTGTTTCTCTCTTGCAGACTTTAGGATCCTTTCCTTATCCTTACTTCTTTTCATTGTAACTATGATGTGTCTTGTTGTCTTCAGGTCTGGGTTGATTCTGTTTGGCACTCTCTGGGCCTCTTGAATATTAATGTCCTTTCTGTTGTTTAGGTCTGGGAAGTTTTCTTTTACTATTTCCTCTAGAATGTTTATTTCCCCTTCCTCTCTTTCTTCCTCTGGTAGGCCAATGGTACAAATGTTACTTCTTTTGAAATTATCCCATATGCCTCTGTTGTTTTCAGTGTCTCTCAATCGCTTTTTGGACTCAAATGACACCTCTTTCTTAGTTTTCTCTAGCTCATCCTCTGTCTGGATAATTCTGTTTTCTGCTTTTGTTAGCCTGCCTTCCCTTCCCTCAGCTTCAGTTGTAGTATTAGCTTGTTCTGCTAATTGGCCTTTTAGTTCAGCTATTTCAGCTTTCAGTTCTCTTATTACCTCGAGGTAGCTAGTATTTTCCTTGAGGGTCTCATCTGTTGTTTCCCTAATTCTGATAGCCCTTTCCTCCATAGTTGTCTTCATTTCTGCAATTATTAAGTTTACTATTCATTGCGTATTTTTCTTATCTATGGTTACTTCTGACTGATTTGGAGTTTTTTCTGGGATCCAGTCTTGATTCATTTTGGTTGCAGTTTTATTTGCTCTTGATCTAACCATTTTTTAATTCATGTGTGTGTTTTTTATTTTTTATTTATTATTTATTCCCTTTTGTTGCCCTGTTTTATTGTTGTAGTTATGATTGATGTCGTTGTTGTTGGATAGGAAAGAGAGAAATGGAGAGAGGAGGGGAAGACAAAGAGGAGAGAAAGACACCTGCAGACCTGCTTCACTGCTTGTGAAGTGATTCCCCTGCGGTGGGGAGCCAGGGGCTCGAACCGAGATCCTTCAGCCAGTCCTTGTGCTTTGTGCCATCTGCGCCCAACCTACTGTGCTACCGCGGACTCCCGTATTGATGTGTTTTTATTTTTCTGTTCTGTAATTCTTCAGCTGTTGTGTTTTGAGTGCAAGCCATCCTATGCTAAACACCTTTATGAAAAATGCAGTCACCAACCTCATAAATTACAACTATAGTAACTGAAGCAAGGATTGATGCAGTTTAACCAATACCAGTTAGCCAAACAACACCTCAGGTCCATGAAAAAATAGCAGCCAAATCTAAATGAATGAGAAAGAGAAGGGAAAAAAGGAAAGCAAGAATAGACTATTATGTAAATCTACTGTCCACTGTAAATTATAGGGATAGCAAGAGGAGAAAGGAAAGTAGAAAAGAGAGATACACACATAAAGTCCACTCTGAGTCAGATTTTCCCCCCAAATAATTCACAAGTGAGTATCAGTGAATTCAGAAAGCAGAAGAAGAAAAGAGGGAAGAAAAGAAGATAAAAACAAGAAAAAAAAAAAGAGCACTGAAAGGAAAGAGGTTTTGTTTGTTTGTTTTTGAATTAGCTAGGAGGAGGAAAAAGGGAGAGTAGATGGAAGAGGTAGAATGAGACATGTTCCTCTCACAATGAACAGGACAGCCAGTCACCTAGCAATGGAAAAAACAGTAAGAGTTAATTTTGGTCAATCTGAAGAAGGATGGGGGAGAGGGACATGCATATATATATATATAATAGTAATAATAAAATAAAATAGAGTAAAAAACCCTAACAGTAAGTCTTCAGCTTGGCGATCTCAGGATTAGCTCAGGCAGCCTGAGCAAAGACCGCCAATTATAAAAAAAACCTCCAGGTAGTCTTTCCCAGGCAGGGGTGAGGCTCTGATTGGTCAGATATTTTGTTACTCAACTAAAGCTCCTTCCACTTAGAAAAAAGAGAGAGAAGGAAATCAAATAGGAAAAGAATTGGAATGACACCTCTGTTGAGCCAGGAGTCTTGGTAAAGAAAAAAGCTCGGTGGGGAGCCTGCTAGTAGCAGCTTTCCAGCCCCTAGAGTCTGGTTTTGGGGTGGGGAGGAGGGTGCGCTTCAGGAAAAATCAGAAGATTTCCTTTCTTTTTTCCTCCACTTTCTAACTCAAGATTGAGGCATAGTCACCTCCTTGGTGTTACACTTAGGACCCCTATTTCACCGTCCTGCTGACAGTGCAATATCTTACCTATCTGGCCTCTATTGTCAGAGCTCACGCCAGCAGCTGCCTCCAAGTCGTCATCTTGGCTCCATCCCACTTTTCTGCATTTTTAAACAGAACCAACTTAAACTTTTTTTAATATCATAGGCTACTATTATCAACAATTGTGGCAGAGAAATAGTGCTGTAGTTGAAGTTATTTGAAACTGTGTATGTAGTTATACTTTGCTTCTTTCTGCAAATAATTTAAGTATTTTATAAAATGATATGTAAATCAAAAAAATAATTGAAGGCCTGAAGATGAGGGTATATACAGAGTAGTTAATCCAAAGCCATGGGGGAAAGGTCATGAGCAAGAAACCTGCCTTTTTGCTCTGGTGGTAAATGATAGAAATCCAACTTAGAATAGTTTGAGAACCAACAAGTAATAAAATGTGGTAAATGGCCTTGAGGCAAACCAATTTACTCCTAAATGTTTTCAGGACCTTCTTTATAGGGTTTTCATCTCTGTTTCTCCATGCACTCTGTCTTAATTCTTCAAGTACATAAAACGGATAAGTTGTTTTCACTGACAGGAAAGCATACATTTATCTACCAGTTCTAGTAGGAAAATCTTGTAGTGGAATCTTCAGTGACACAGCTTGGATCACATGGACAACCTTAGATTTCTCATGCTAGAGAGATGTGTACTATGATCCTGTCAGTCTCGTTCAATGTGTAGATCTTTAGCTGGTGAGTAAGCCTGTTTATTATCATGCAGGAAAAAGGAATGCCATTCAAACAAAAATCAGTAGTCAATATGTATCCATTCCATAAGACCTTTTAAAATGGTGTTAGGGGAGTCGGGTGGTAGTGCAGCGGGTTAAGCGCAGGTGGCACAAAGCACAGGGACCCGTAGAAGGATCCTGGTTCAAGCTCCTGGATCCCCACCTGCAGGGGAGTTGCTTCACAGGCGGTGAAGCAGGTCTGCAGGTGTCTATCTTTCTCTCCCCCTCTCTGTCTTCCCTTCCTCTCTCCATTTCTCTCTGTCCTATCCAAAAACCACATCAATAACAGCTATAATAACTACAACAATAAAACAATAAGGGTGACAAAAGGGAATAAATAAATAAATATTTAAATAAAATGCCATTAGGTGGATTTGCCTTTTAAATCTCTCAGTGCAACCTCCACCAAATTAAGAAGCATAATTTTCAATTTCAGCAAGACAAAATGAAAGAGGAGATACAATTGAAAAAAAAAATACAGTTTTTCAAGGAAAATTCAGCTTCTCCTTGTACTAATATAAGATGCTATCTTTACCTGGAAGATTTTTTCACTAGGAAACAGTGACATCCCAGAATTAATAATGTAAGATTCTTTTTAAAGTTTTATTTATGGAGAAAGTGTCCCTAGGTCAGGGAAGCGGGTGTCTTCCAGATGCCTAGCAAAGGGAAGTGAGAGGTTGTGACTATGTGTTAAAGTCTATGCTTTAAACCACTAACCCTCCAAATAAATGAAAAGTTTTATTTACATATGTATTTGATGAGAGTAAACAACTAAGGAACCAGAACACTACAATGCCAAGAATTGAACTCATGGCCTCACACATGAAGATCATGTGCCCTGCCCTCCAAGTCACATCCCTGGCCTCTGAAATGTAGGACCCCAAGGAGTCTTGACTTCAATTTCTGGGGTTACAATTGCATTTCCCTGTGCTGAACATTCACATACACATACATTTATCTATATCTCTTTACTCTCAAATACTCCACTGAATCCTATTGCAAAGGGATCCAGAACTATCCCTGTTGTAGGCAGCACCAAAAAGGTACTGAAATGTCCTGGTATCTTTACTTTTTTCAGCAAAAAAAAAAAGAAATGAAGGAAGAAGGAAAGAAGGAAGGAAGGAAAAGAAGTCCATATTAGGCACTGAAATGTACATAGAAGGAGCCATAAAGAAGTACTTAATCATATAAAAAGTGTCCCAGAAATAAAGAGAATGGTGTACAAAGGTAAGGAAACATGCCACCACAACCCCTCCCTGCCATTATTAAATATAACTAAGCAGCTGTGCTCATATCAGTTCAAGGTTATTATCAAGCCACCATGGTCATGGAAATATGGGATATTTTACATTCTTCTGCCAGGAGAAACATTAAATGGCCTTTGTGAAGCCCAATTTTATTTTCTGTGGGGTACAATCTGCACTTCTGTTCTTTGGTGACTCACATCATCTTGTGATGACTCTAGTCAAACCACAACCTTGTCAAAAGTAATTGACCTACCCCAGACTGCACCTTGTTCTCCCTCCCCTGCCCCTCCTTTCCCCCTCCCTCTCTTCCTCCCCTTCCCTTCCCCTCTCTTGCCCCTCCCCTGCCCCTCCAACTGCCCCCTCCCTCCGTTTCCCTTCTCCCCTCCTCTCCTCCTCCCCTCCTCCCCTCCTCTGCTTCTCCCCCTCCAACTCTACCTCCCCTTCCCCCTCTCTCTGCAACTCCTCCTCCCCCTCCCTCTCCTTTGCCAGGGACGTAATCTCTGGGGCTTGGTGTCTCTCAACATAATGAATCCATTTGCTCCCAGTGACCAGCATTCTCTCTCTCTCTCTCTCTCTCTCTCTCTCTCTCTCTCCCTTTCTCTCTCTTTCTTTTATTGTTTGTTTTTTCTTTCTTTCCATCCTTCCTTTTCTTATAGAGACAAAGAGAAAAGGGAAGAGGAGAATATAGAAAGAGAGACAAATGCAGGACTGCTTCACTATTTGTGAAGCTTTTCCCCCTCCAGAGGCTTAAACACAGGTCCTAGCACATGGCAACTTTTGCTCTCTACCAGGTGTGTACCACCACCCTGTTGTTGTTGTTTGTTTGTTTTTTCATTTTGCTGATCATTTATATGCTTGAATGATCAGAAGGTTTCTAACTCTTTGTATTTAAATCCTCTTTTAAAGTAGCAGAAAACCTCTCTTATCACTTTCAGTGTGCCAAACAATAAATGTTACCTTTGTAATTATCTCCTATAAGCTAAATATCTTTAAAAACTTAAAAAACAAAGGACAAAACACAAAGTAAAATTTGGACTGGGCTTACTATATTACCACAAAACATGAGGAAGGAGGAGGAAAGTAGGCGCTGGGGGGATTTGACATCCTGATGTGTGATGATGAAAATGACCTAAGTTGGGGGGGTTGCAGACACTTATCATGAAAACTTATACCCATGTGTCAATAATTGAGCTGTACTCCATTAATTCCCAATAAAGAATGCTTATAAGATGATAATTTATTTTAATAAGTACTGTTATTTCATATGAAATGGAGATTGAGGGGGTCAGGTGGTGGGTGACACAGCCAGTTTAGCACACATAATACTAAGCACAAGGACCTGAACAAGAAACTGGGTTCAAGCCCCTGGCCCAACACCTTCAGGGAGCACACTTCATAAGCAGTGAAATGGGTCTACAGGTTTCTTTCTCTCTCCTTCTCTATCTCCCACTCCTCTCTCAGTTTCTCTCTCTCCTAGCCAATAAAATGGGGAAAAATAGCCACCAGGTGTTGTATGCATTACATTGGGTTGTTCTAGCTCTCCCCCTGCCAAGAAAATTGGTTCAGTCCTGCTAGTTTCGCGGGCCAGCTTGTCCCCGCCCCAAGGAACCCCGAGAGAGTTCCAGAGTTGCAGAGTTCGAGAGTGCTTGGCGCTGCCGCAGGGGAAAGAGACAGCAGAGTTCTGTTTAGTGATTAGTTTGGTTTAGTTTATAAATCATTGTTCCTGAATAAAGAAATACAGCTTCTCTGCCCAGCCGTGTATCTTTGAGTCTCTGTTACCCGCCCGTGAAGCTAGCCCGGCCAGCTAGAGCCTCCGAATTTTAACAACAACCAGGAGCAGTGGATCTGCAGTGCCAGCACCAATCCCCAGTGATAACCCTGGAGGAAGAAAGGAAGGAAGGAAGGAAGGAAGGAAGGAAGGAAGGAAGGAAGGAAGGAAGGGTGGAAGGGAGGAAAATAGACTGACATGAGAGAGTGCATCCAGATCACCACTGGAGCATGTTTGAAAAAAGAAGAGAAGGAGGAAGAAGAGGAGGAGGAGAAGAGGCAAGCAAGCATAAAGTTAGAAATATAGGTACTCAATGAGTTTGAAAACTCTGTGTGTGTGTGTGTGTGTGTGTGTGTGTGTGTGTGTGTGTGTGTGTGTGTGTGTGTGTGTGTTATAAAGAGGTTTTTTTTGGGGGGGAACCACTGTTAACTATCTCAAGCCCTTCTAATTTCTGGGATAAATTTTGATTGTTACTAAAAGTCTGTGATCTGAGTGGAACCTACTTTTCTTACAAAACTATCAAACATCTTGTGTATTTTATGGCTGTGTTTTGTACAATAACTAGTAGTATTTTGAGAACAGACAGGGGATCTACATGAATTGTTCTTGTCCATCATCAACAGTGCACTTGCACATCTTATTATTTGCAAAACACACCTGGAACCTTTTTTATAGGGACAAGTATATTTTGGATGGATTTGGACAGCTATGCACTTTCTTTTTATTTTTTTTTTATTTAAGAAAGGATTAATTAACAAAATCATAGGGTAGGAGGGGTAAACTCCACACAATTACCACCACCCAATCTCCATATCCCACCCACTCCCCCGATAGCTTTCAAATTCTCCATCCCTCTGGGAGCATGGACCCAGGGTCATTGTGGGTTGCAGAAGGTAGAAGGTCTGGCTACTGTAATTGCTTCCCCGCTGAACATGGCGTTAACTGGTTGGTCCATACTCCCAGTCTGCCTCTTTCTTTCCCTAGGAGGGTGTGTCTCTGGGGAAGCTGAGCTCCAGGACACATTGGTGGGGACTTCAATACAGGGAAGCCTGGCCAGCATCCTGATGGCATCTGGAACCTGGTGACTGAAAAGAGAGTTAACATACGAAGCCAAACAAATTGTTGAGCAATCATGGACCCAAATCTTGGAATAGTGGAGAGGAAGTGTTAGGGAGGTACTCACTGCAAACTCTAGTGTACTTCTGCTTTCAGGTATATATTTTGCAGTAGTTTATAGATATGTGTGAACATATGCGCTCTCTCTTAGAGAAACTGGTGTATATCTAGGTTTTGGGACTTAGTTAGAAAGTGAACCACCTGAGATGGAATTAGAGAATACTATGAAAGGAAAGGTCTCACCCGAGTAATGAAGCTGAAGGGTTGTCATTCCACACGTGAAGTCTCTGGACACAGTCTGAAGTGAAGCATGTTGAGGTGGCAATCGTTGTGTTGGTTAGGTTGTGATCAGCAGATGCAATATTATTTGATATGGATTGGGAGAGGCATACAGGAAATTGGGCCCTATCCAAGGTTTCCAGGACTGGGGGAAGTAGGGGCTCTATAGTGGAGATGTGAGGTTCCTGCTGTCTTAGGGTTCAAAAAGACAATCGATAGTTAATATTATCATCACATTATTTGGTAATTGGGTTAACTTTGAAAAGTCCTTTTGTTAGGATTTGCTGTACAGTACCCAGTATCTTGTATATAGCTGTGCTATTGGATGCTTCTAATCTACTTGGTCTAGGTTTTTGAGAGAGTCCACATATCAAATACACAGCCTATATATTAAAAAGATTCAGTTTGTGTTTTGAAAAACATCGAGACACACAATTAATTTTCCCCTTCTCGTATTAACTAACTAGTGATTTATATGACTATATTTTACTAGGAGTGTACATAAACACCATTCCAACCACCAAAAGACTGTGACCCATCCCCCACTGGCCCAGGAAGCTGCAGGTCTACCCCTCACCACAGGGTTTTTAGTGATGCATCCATTTCTGTCTCTTTTCCTTAAGATGGTTTTGGCAATTCTAGGTGTTTTCATGTTCCAGATAAATGATTGTAGTGTTTGTTCTATTCTCTTAAAGAAGCTTGGTGGAACTTTGATGTGTATTGCATTAAATTTGTATGTGACTCTGGGGAGAATATTCATTTTGATGATATTTATTCTTCCAATCCATGAGCATGGGATATCTTTCCATTTCTTCGTATCAGTTTCTATTTCCTTGAGTAGCGACTCATAGTTTTCAGCATACAAGTCTTTCACTTCTTTGATCAACTTTATTCCTAGGTATTTGATTGATTTTGCTGAAACAGTAAATGGGAGTGATTTCTGGATGTCTTCTGCTTCAGATTTAGTGTTTGCATAAAGAAACGCCACTGATTTTGTATCCTGATACCTTGCTATATTGCCTAATAACTTCTAGTAGTTTTCTGCTGGATTCTTTAGGTTTTTCTATGTATACTATCATATCATCTGCAAGTAGTGAGAGCTTGACTTCTTCCCTTCCAATCTGTATTCCTTTTGATTTCTTTCTCATACCTAATTGCTATGGCAAGAACTTCAGTACTATGTTGAAGAGTAACGGTGACAGTGGACAGTCCTGTCTAGTCCCCAATCTGAGGGGGAATGCTTTCAGCTTCTGTCCATTGAATATGATGTTGGCTGTAGGTTTGCAATATATAGACTCCACTATCTTGAGGAAATTAGCATCTATTCCCATTTCTTGTAGAGTTTTGAGCATGAATGGATATTGGATTTTGTCAAAGGCTTTCTCTGCATCTATTGAGATAATCATGTGGTTTTTGGCTTTGCATTTATTGATGTGGTGAATGACTTTGATTGACTTATGGATGTTGAACCAGCCTTGCATTCCTGGGATGAATCCCACTTGGTCATGATGAACAATCTTTTTGATGTGTTGCTGTATCCGTTTGGCCAAGATCTTGTTTAATATTTTGTCATCTATGTTCATCAGAGATATTGGTCTGTAGTTTTCCTTTTTTGTTCTGTCCCTATCACCTTTTGGTATCAGGGTGATGTTGGCTTCATAGAAGGTGGAAGGGAGTATTCCTGTTTCTTCAATCTTATGGAAAAGCTTCAGAAGTATGGGTACTAACTGTTACCTGAAAGTTTTGTAGAATTCATTTGTGAAGCCATCTGGTCCAAGACTTTTGTTGTTGGGGCGATTCTTAATAATGGTTTCAATTTCTTTGTCTGTGATTGGTGCATTTAGCTTTTGTAGTTCTTCTTGGTTCAGTTTTGGAAGGGCATATGCTTCTAGCAATTGTTCCATTTCTTCCAGATTCTCTAACTTGGTGGCGTATAATTCTTTATGGAAGTTTCGCAGGATTCTCTGGATTTGTGTGGTGTCAGTTGTGATATCTCCTCCATCGTTTACAATTCTATTAATTTGAATCTTCTCTCTTTTTTGTTTGGTGAGCCTGGCTAGGGGTTTGTCAATTTTGTTTAATCTTTCAAAGAACCAACATTTGGCTTCATTGATCTTTTGTATGGTTCTTTTATTTTCAATGCTGTTTATTTCTGCTCTAACTTTAGTGATATCTGTCCTCTGGTTGCTTTACGGTTCCTTTGTTCCTCTTCCTCTAAGTCCTTGAGGTGTGCATTAAGGTCGTTCATTTGATCTTCTTCTTGGTGCTTAATATGTGACTGTATGGCTCTAAGTTTCCCTCTCAGTACTGCTTTAGCTGTGTCTCAAATATTTTGATAGGTTGTGTTTTCATTTTCATTTGTTTCCAGGAACATTTGAATTTCCTGCTTGAGTGAGTCTCTCACCCAGTGGTTCTTAAGGAGTATGTTGTTTAGTTTCAAATTCTGTGATTTTTAATAATTTTCTGTTTGTTCTTAAATGTTAGTTTTACTCCACTGTCATCTGGGAAGATACTTGGGATGATTTCAATGCTCTTGAATTTATTGATGCTGTCTTTGTGGCCTTATCTGTGCTCTATCCGTGAGTATGAGTTATGTGGATTTGAGAAGAAGGTATATTCCAGGATTTTGCAGTGAAGTACTCTGAAAATGTCCAAACGGTCTAGTCTGTCAATCTCTTCATTCAATTCTCTTGTATTTTTATTGGTTCACTGCTTTTTTGATCTGTCTAATTGTGAAACTGGGGTATTGAAGTCTCCCACTATCATTGTTATTACTAATGATGTATTTTTGAAATTATTTCAGTAGGTGCTTAATGTATTTAAATGGTCCCTCCTTGGGTGCATAGATGTTTTAATTGTTAAGTCTTCTTGGCTGATTGATCCTCTAATCATTATTTAATGACCTTGCCTATCTTTTATTACTTTATTTAATTTAAAATCTATAGTGTCTGAGATGAGAATGGCTGTTTCTGCCCTTTTTTGTGGTCTGTTAGCCTGTATGCTAGTTTTCATCCTTTCACTTTAAGTCTGTGTTTATCTTGTTGTGACAGATGGGATTCTTGCAAGCAGCATATGGTTGGGTTATGTTTTCTGATCCATCCCCCCACCCGGTGCCTTTTGATGGGTGAATTTAATCCATTGACGTTTATTGATATTATGGATTTAATGTATTGTTGTGCCATTGTTCAAAAAAATTTTTTTTGTTTGCTCTGATACATTGCCAGTATTATAGTGATGTTCTTGTTTATAAGAGGTCTTTTAGAACATCTTTCAGTGCCGATTTGGTGATGGTTGCCTCCTTTAACTGTTGTTTGTCTAAGAAGGTTTTGATCCCTCCATCTAGTTTTAATGAACGTCTAGCAGGATATATTATCCTTGGTTGAAACCCTTTTTCATTCAGGGCTCAATAGATATCTTGCCATTCTCTTCTGGCTTTTAGAGTTTGAGTGGAGAAGTCTGCAGATGGGTTTTCCCTTGTATGTGACTTTTTGTTTCTCTCTTGCAGACTTTAGGATCCTTTCTTTATCCTTACATCTTCTCTTTGTGACTATGATGTGTCTGGGTGTCTTCAGGTCTGGGTTGATTCTGTTTGGTACTCTCTGGGCCTCTTGAATCTTGATGTCCTTTCTGTTATTCAGGTCTGGGAAGTTTTCTTCTATTATTTCCTCTAGAATGTTTGCTTCCCCTTCCTCTCTTTCTTCCTCTGGCAGGACAATTAAACGAATGTTACTTCTTTTGAGATCATCCCATATGTCTCTGTTGTTGTTTTCAGTGTCTCTCAATCTCTTTTTAAGCTCTTTCACCTCTTCCTTTTTTCTAACTCATCCTCTGTCTGACTAATACTGTTTTCTGCTCTGCTAGTCTGCTTTCCCTTGCCTCAGCTTCTTTCTTCATTACAGCTATTTCAGCTTTCAGTTCTCTAATTGACTCAAGATAATCAGTATTTTCCTTGTGGGTCTCAACTGTTGTTTCCCTAATACTGCCATTCCTTTCCTCCAATGTTGTTTTTATTTCTGTGATTAATAAGTTTATTATTGCTTGCATACTTTTCTTATCTATGGTTACTTCTGGCTGATTTATGGTTTCTTCTGGGCTCTTGTCTTCTTTCATTGGAGTAACAGTTTTATTTGTTTTTGATATACCCATTTTTTTGATTTATGTGTTTCTTTTTTTATGTGCTCTGTTGTTCCTCAGTTTTTGTGTCTTGAGTACAAGCCACACTGTACTAAATAGCTTTATGACAATTGCACTCACCAACCTCAGGAATTACAGTAGCAACTGAAGCAAGTATTGAAGCAGTTTAATCATTACCAGTTCGCCAAACAATTTCTCCAGTCTGTGAAAAAATAGTAACCAAATCCCAGTGAATAAGAAAGAGAAAAGAAAGAAGGGATAGCAAGAATAGACAGTTATGCAAATCTACTATCCACTATATATTCTAGGGGCAACAAGAGGGGAAAGGGTACTAGAGCAGAGATGCACACATAAAGAGTCCACTCTGAGTCAGATTTCTTCCCCAAAATAATTCACAAAATCAGAAAGGCAAAGAAGAAGGTAGGAAGAAGTATATGACAGGATAAAAAAAAGAAAGAAAAAGAAAAAAGGGACAAGAGAGAGAAAAGGGAAAAGATAAGAAAAAGAGCTATAATTAAAGAGCAGTTAAAGGAAAGGTTTTTTTATTACTTTATTTTTAATTTAATTTAATTTAATTTTTTTTTATTAGTTAGGAGGGGAGAGTCTGTAGAGGAGGTAGGATTAAAGAGACAAGTTCCTCCCACAATAGATAAGATGCTCACTACCCTAGCACTGAAATATATGCTAAGAGTTAATTCTGATCAACCTAAAGGGTGGAAGATATATGCCTTTATATAATATTAATAGTAAAATAGAGCAGGGTAAAATAAAATAAAATAAAATAAAAACCCTGTCCCAGATTACCTCAAACCTTGTGATCAGAGGCAGCTGATTGTTAAGAATGAGAAAAAAAAACACCTCAGGACTAGACAAAGATAGCTGAAATAGACAGTTATGCAAATCTGCTATCCATTGTATATTCTAGGGGTGGCTAAAGGAGGAAGGGAAGTTGAGCAGAGACACTCGCAGTGAGAGTCTACACTGAGTCAGAATTCTTCCCCAAAATAATTCCCAAATGTGTATCAGTGAATTCAAAAAAGCACACTGTTTGGTGGTGTGGGGGCTGGGGGCTGGGGGCTGTGGCTTTGGAAGCTGTAGGATTAAGGAAGAAAGGATGACAAGAATGAGAAAAAGAAAAAAAAAGAGAGAGAAAAAAGAAAAAGATAAGAAAAAAGAACAGTCATAAAAGAGCAGTGAAAGGAAAGGGTTATTTATTTACTTATTTATTTATTTTTAATTATTTAATTAGCTATGCTGGGTGAAGTGGGGGGGTTGGCTACTTAGAAAGGAAAAAGGCCAGAGGTTTCAGAAGGGTATAGACTTAGAATGAATGATACTCCCTGGTGGGACAGGACTTTGTTAAAGAAAGAAGCTCCTAGCAGGGGAGCCTGCTAGGAGCTGGTCCCCAGGAATTGATTGTGGGGGGGGGGGGAAGGGGGAGGAGGTATGCTTAAAAATTAAAAGCAAAAAAAAAATTTCCCCTTTTTTCCTACTCTAATTCTTAACCCAAATTAAGTTATAGTTACCTCCTTGGTGTCACTGCTAGGACCCCTTATTGACTGGCCTACTAAAGGCAGAAAATCCTATCGTTTCCAGGAGATGTGATCAGAGCTCAACCCACTAGCAGCTTCTCAGTCCACCATCTTCTGGGAACCCCCTCAGCTATGCACTTTCTTACACAGTATTTCTTAGAAGAGCTGCCAGATCATGTACTTGTTCTGAAGGAGGGAACAGAAACGTGGGTGGGTATAGCAGGAGTCTCATGCTGAGTTGGGTAGGAGTCATCAAAGGGCACAGCTGTCCCAGGGCTCCAGATAGCATCTCATCAAGATGCCCTGGAATGTTCCCAACTTTGCTTCACAAGTCCCATGCTCATTCTTGTATGTGTATCTATTCTCCCTTACTAAGAGACATGCTTTAAAGGGAGGAAGTTGTGGGCCTGAAGTTTTGAAATCAGCTTGCTAATACTTCACTAGACAAATCCTAGGGCAGAATGGCAAAGTCATTCCCTGAGGATTCAGAATAAGGGAACAAACATGCCTGCCCACCCCAACCTCACTCCTAACAGAGTGTGTACACATGCACACACACACACACACACACACACACACACACACAACTTTGGGTAAAATTGCTTACTATCCTTTCCAGTCCTACCAAAAGAATAAAGAAGTGTATAACCTCTAGTTATGACAATAAGCACAAAGTGCCAAATACCTAACACCTAGTTGCCACTAAAATACTATAGAGCTGACTGAGACACTTTGTTTCTCCAGAACGCTTATTATTCCACCAAAAAAAAAAGTTTATCCTTATTTGCCAATTCTCTCTAAATATTCTGCCAGGCCCTAGATAAGCATAGTCCAGATTTACTTTGTGCTGTTTGGGATATGTGCACATCTCTGTATGTGTGTGCCTCTAGGTTTATGTGCACATTTCTTCTTGGATCTTTTTAGTCCTTAAATTTACTTGTCCCATACAGAAACTGTGGCTTTATCTCTCTCTCCCCATGCTGTGTACACAGGAAGGATTACTAGTTTTGTGACAAGTGTATTTATTTGTCACCCTGTGTGAGCTATTATTGTGTTCCCAGCTACTTACTAGGTACTTTATACACAGTATTTTATTTAATCTCCAGAATAGCTCCAGGAGATAGGTTTTATTAACTGCATACTTTTAATGACTATTCCTATAGTCAGTAAGACTATAATGACTTAGATCCCTACTGAGCAGGTAAGGAAACCAAAGCTCAAAGGGCTTAAATGACTTGCTCAGTATCACAAAATGATCAAGTAGTACACCCCAAACAGCTTTTAAACAGACATTGAAACCTGATTAACCAAATGTGCCACCCAGACCAGCAGCATCAGCATCACATGAGAAAGTCTAAAAAAAAAAAAAAAAAAAAAGCACATTCCTGGGTCTCTACCCCATACTTTCTGAATCAGAGACTCTAGAGGCATATTCCAACAAACTAGCAGTCCTACCACATGGTTGATATGCATCTAAACTATCAAGTCAGGC